>NW_003315030.1:643675-646623 GCF_000150825.1 Verticillium alfalfae VaMs.102
TTGTAAGGTTGAACGAGAAAATGCCAGAGCCCAGTTTGGCTCATCGGTCAGATCAGAGCCCTTTTCGCGGCCATATCCGACGCTGTCGGCACCCTCATCGAGTTCGTCAAAGGCGTAATCGGATTCCTCCGGAACAGAGTCTCTCAGGCCCATATCCGTTTCCCATGCCGTAGGAAGCCTGAGTCGACGCTCTCGGGTCGATGACGCGCGCTAGCATATTGCTGCTGCTGCTGTTGCTGTTGCTGTTGCTGCTGCTGCTGGGCCTGCTGCTGGGCCTGCTGTTGCTGTTGCTGCCGGAGCATGGCGTTTTCGCGGGTGAGCATCTCGATAGTCTTAGCCCTCGACACTCTGGTGCATCGAGCTATGCATGGACTCCGATGTGCTGCCATCATCGTCATCATCTACCTCGTTCAGTTTGCCGAGCGGCCCTCCTTCATTCGACATCTCACTCAGCATGCTTGGCCGAGAGGGACGATGCTGCAATCCGGAATGCGGGTGGCCACGGCCGCGGTTCAGAATGGACGAGCTGGACAGAGAAGAGGCGGTACTGTCCGGGTCTAGTTGACCCACAGAGTACGACTGCGAGCGGTACGTCTTGGGTGTTGGGTGCAGAGGGATGGCAAACGGAATCTGCGAGGTAGGCCCGTTTTCGCGGAGGCCTGGAGATGTTTGACCGAACCCGCCATCGACCCCGAAAAAGGTGCTTCCAGCTGCCGAGCCCGGGGGCAATGTAGATGTTGGCGACGGCAACACCTCGGTCAGTCGTGAGGGCGGATCTTTGCGGTCCGAGTTCCAGATGGCCGTTCCCCAGGGAAATGCTGCGGGGGCCGGGCCGCGGCCCATGATGTTGGATGGCTGAGCCCAGGAGCCTGCGTTGGTATCGGCCGACGGAGTGGAGGGGTGAGAAGCTGTGGGGGACATCGAGTTGCTGGCGAATGAACCCTGACGCGGGCGGATAGGCTGGGTGGTGTCATTCAGCCAAGAAGCGCGCCGTACCTTTTGAGGGGGAACCACGGGTTGGGGGACCTCCTGCCGATTCTGAGTCTCATCATCGTCGGAACTGGCCAGTGCCTCGGAATCAGGCGTCGATCGGCGGTTGAGCTTGTCAAGGAAGATGGCCTGGCTGCTAGGAGCTATCGCAGCGAAGCCACCTTGGCTCGGTTTGGAGGAGGAACTAGGTTTCGCTGTACTAGAACTCATTGTGATGGTCGTGAGTCGACACTAATGTGGGATGCGCTGTTGATGCGAAGATAACGATCAACGGGCCAGAGTAGAAGCTGCTGGCCTAGTTTGCGTTCGGTCTGGATGGAGGCCGCCCGAGGTAGAAAATGAGAAGAGCACCTCGGATGTAGGCTCCAAGCTGGAAGGAGGCTTGGCGAGTGTCCGAATTGAATAGGTGCGAGGCTCCGACGCGGTGAGTCGTCTATCGCGTGTTAGTCGCGCGCCCGAGAAGGTAGTGAAGTCTCAGAAGCAAGTCAGGTGGTATTGCGCGCCAGCCTTGTCTGAGGTGTTCCAGATAGGCAGGCGCGTGCAGGTTCAGTAGGCAACCACGTGAGGATTGGCCAGCTGGCAATTAGAGCCTCAATGCCAGATTGGGTGTTGTCGCTGAAGTATGGCCTCGGAATCAGAGCTGGCGCGGGCGACGCTTTGTGGCACAGCGACGAGAAATGGTGCTTTGACTTTGGTTCTTTGGGGTACAATGTAGCTGTGCTTTGGGGAGGGGGGGGGGGCGTAGGAAGGTAGGTAGTGGCAGAAGGGTGGAGCCGCTTTCGGAGAATTGGGCTGATGGCCTTGCGATGGCCTTGGGCGCAAGCGGCAGGTTCGTAGTAACCAGAGGTACAAGTGGAGCAGAATGATGGCGAAAGATTGCCGCTGAGGGTTTGATTGCGTACGTACCAGATGTTTGTGTCTTTGAAATCGTGTTTAGTGGGTAGGCGTGGGCACTATTGGCGAGGAGCGCAATGGTCGTGATGTCGTTGTGTATTTGTTTTGGAGCAGAAGGAAGAGTTGTACGGTGGGCTGGTTTATCTCCTGGACCGGGAATATCAGGTTGGAGAGGGAGGGAGAGAGAAAGAGAAGAGGCGGAAGCGGCAGGTTGCAGGCGTGAGTTTGAGGCGACAAGTCCTGGGTTGTGATTGATTGGGCTCTTTCTTCTAAGGTGGTGAATCGAACGTGGCGGGCTAGCGCCAGATGCAATTATGGCCAGATTAGGAGGTGGTGAGATGGGACAGGCGAAAGGGCAGGTTGTTTGGGACGGCGTATTATGAATGCGCGGGAACGCGAAGTGACGAACGAAGTGTGAGGAAAGGCAAGTAGGTGTTGGGAAGGTGGGTGTCAGTGTCAAGAAGCCGTCTAATCCAGTTCGTCTAACCCAAACAACGCAAGGAAAGGAATTCAACGATTCGCCAGGCGGACGGAGGTGTGTTGCGCAAGAACCATTTGCCTCCACTGCAGCTGTCCAACCTCGAATGAAGAGTCCCTGTGTCGTGTCGCTCCTGTCGTGCCGTGGTGTGCGTTTGGGGGTTGGTTGGTGTGGTGCGAGACAGGACGCGAGCAGATGGATGAGCGAGTGAGATGAGGTGAGTTGAGGTGAGGTGAGCGAATCCAAGTGTAGTAGTGTCAGGGACAGGCTACATGTGTCGCATGGCCAGGACTGGTCCTCTTTGACCTCTTGCCCTGAGCTTGGTCGCGAGCTAGCGGGCTGTACAAGCCGTAGCTGAATGTGTAGGGGTGTGTTGAGTCCTGGACGACGTTCTATGCGGCAGAATGTGGTGGTAGCTACGAGATGGATGACCTTTGCTGGCTGGGCAGCGAGGAGCAACGACGAAGAGGTGGCTTTCGCGTGGTGAGGGAACGCGTGGTGGTTCAGTTCAGATTGGGTTGGGGAATGGAAGCGGAGGCGGGGGGGGTAAGAGAGCGGGAGGAAAAAGAAGAAAGGACGTTGCGAA
>NW_003315030.1:652143-663217 GCF_000150825.1 Verticillium alfalfae VaMs.102
ATTCGTTCCACATAAAAACACTATCTTCAGGTAGCAAGGACGCGGGGGAACCATGGTCGTATCAAAGTTTCCCAAAGATGGATTTGCTGACTTGCTGCACATTAAACACCACACCATCACGTTCTATATCATTCGAAGGATATTGCCATGTACGCATCAAAAAAATTGGTTGGACTCCCGATTTCTTTTCAGGATACTTCGCATCTCCGATGCTTTTGGTTGCTGGCTTTGTAGCTTCCACACGCGGACGAGGCAAAAGCGGCGACCCAATGGAGAAAGGTGTCAGGGTCAGAAGGGCAGATCAGAACAGAGTTGTGGCTGACCCAGCTGGAAATCGAATTGTGAGACGAGATCGGTCTTGAGGGGAAGGGGGTAGAAGCGCGCCAGAGGCAGAGGGGGAAGGGGAAGAGGCACGGAGCAGCACGGTTGGGGGTGTTGGAGAGGGCCCGGTCGAAGGTGTACAGGGGAGGCCTAACCTGAGTGTGCTGTGATAGTAGTAGTAGCGGTCCTGGTCCTGGTCCTGGTCTTTTGGACGTGCCTCCCAAAAGATGGGGAAAAGGTCAGGACCGGGAGCCGGAGAGCACCACTGTAAGGACGGGAGTGGCAGATGGGGGGTCTCGGACTGTATGTGTGTGTGTGCGCGTGCGCCATGTATGGGAGGTCGGCCCACTGCGACAGTGCTTGAAGGGTGCGTTATTCGTAGCGTTAGAGCGGATGCCTAACAGCATCCTTCTAGGCGGACGCCTGAACAACAACTTTGGAATATGAGTTGGTCTGGTCTCGTATGGATGCCGGACTCTTGCATTTCTCATTCTTACGTTGAGACCTCTTGTTGAAAAACAGAGGCTGCATCATAAGCATGAGTTGAACCACAGGGCAAGCGAAAGAATGTTCATGCGCTTGCATAAATGCTCCTCATCCTCTGGCTCTGCGAGTACCCAAGCCGACCTATCCTCTACTTAGCCCCTCTGAATGGCTAGAAATGTCGACCTGCAGCACATTGGCAGGAGACACCTGAACCTCTCTGCGCCGGGAGACCGAAGGGTACCTAGCTCACCTGCAACTGCAACTCACCTGCACCTCAACTGCACCCTGCACCTGCACCTCCTGCTGCTCCTGCACCTTACGTTCCATTCTCCTCCACCTGTTGCTGCGCTATACTGTACCAACCAGGATCGGCCGAATCGACATACACGGGCCGCCAGCAGGGGGATGCTCGCTTGCCATGCTCAAAACCTTTCTTCAGCACAGCATCAAGCTACCCACTCATCATCACCTCAAGCCGCCCTCAATTGGACTTGAAGGAGATGGTCCCTCTTACTGGCCTTCCCACATTGCTTCCATGCGTCACTGGCACAAGTCGGAGCCATGGCCACCTCCGCAGCCCATCCACCAATAAGACTGGGGTCGCCTGGCCCGACACATACTGCGTACACATGAATTGCCTAGGTACCTATTGAACAGCACCCCAGGCGAGGCAGAACCAGGGTTGCCATTGGAGGCGCTGTCGAAGCTTTATTGGCCCTGTGAGCCTGCCACCGCCGGCCAGAAGTGTAGTGTAGCACGGAGAAGCTGTCGATCAGACATGAGTAACTTGGTCGCCTGCTCGATTACCTGGGACACTCCAGTACATCGAAGGCTGGGTCCCCTAGCTTGTGGCGATCCTCTGCCAGACCACCACACGCCCCCTCTTCTCCAAAAGCCGCTCCCAACCAACATTTTTACCCTCAAGACCCTTCCAGCCCGTCCGTCCCTCGGTCCAACGTCGCAGCCTATTGCTTGCCATTGTAACGAACAATTATGCCCGTCACTCGGCACTGAGCCCTCATTCCGGCATCGACGCTCGAAAGATCAGCCTGGCGATCCCCCAAGAAGGGTTCCGAGCATGTGGCAACGCGGCAAGCAGCGCAAGCAAGGCACAAACAGGAACAGGTGGCTACCATGACGTTCCATGGCCATCTCCAGGCGTCCTCGTGAAGGCCGGCGTGGTGAATCCTATTCCATCGGCTTGCGCCGTCCGACGCCGGTGCATCGATACTTCGAGACCACCACGAGCTGACGCCTCCCATTCCTCCTTGGCTCTCCGACCGCCTGCGTGCTTCCCGTTTCTAGTTTGCGTTCTATCTGTTGTGTGCACCCAGACCAGGACAATACTCTCCCGTAGGCATGCAGGGCGTGGCCTCCAAGCCCATGCGGCTGCTGTCAAGCCATAGAACTGTCCGAGGGCGCTGAGGAGGGGGGCGGGGCCATCGTGCGGCAACGTCCCGTTACTTCATCGCGATCCATCCTTCCTTTGTTTCCCCCATCCCCACGGGGAAAACTGGCGCTCCGAGCTGCACGTCGTCAAAACATTCCGGCATGGGGTCCGTTGCCGAGACTCGCGGGTAGGGAGCAATTTCCCGCAATGATCTGCGCCTTCTGGATCTCGTCGAAAGGAGAAACGACGAGCGGTCCATAGCCTGTACTGAATTGCCATCTTGCTAATAACTGAGTTGACAAAATCACAAATTTTGCTTTTGCCTGGCTACCAGGACTGTTCAGTTGAGTTTCTCCAGGGGGCGCTTGGGCGTCACCAGATTTGAGGCACCTACGTTTATGCTGGAAATCCAATTGAACAGGTGGGATTTCACACTCTTCTTCGCCACGAACATCCGCCTTGTTGCTCATGAAGCAAAACAAGATGCGTCTTAGCTGGGTCACGGTGGATTCCTCGTCGTACTAGCATGGCAGGTACGAATCGGGTCCATATCGAAGTTGTAAGGCAATGTGCATTGGTCTGGCGTCATCCAGCGTGCTGGCGGATAGGAGGCAGCACTAGAGGCAGTCCGTCCACGGGTGTCGTCAGAAGGGTGTAGCGGAAGGCTAGGCCGGGTGGGCAGCGCCCGCCGTTCGCCGACGGTTTTGACACAAACGCCACCTCCAGTCAGACGCATTGCATTGATCATATCAGACTCTCTTGCATTCGTCATCCTGACAGCGACTGCCAAGGCAATGGCAATTCAACCCGGCCAGTTATGATATCATGCGCTCTTGCAACGTCACGCCCAGCGTTCGGTGTTTGCATGTACAGCAGGTGGACATGCTCGCAACAGTACATGGAGCCAGATCAGTGTTGGCCAGAGTGACCGATTTCAAGCTTGGGAAAACAGGTTCTCATCAAGTCGTGCCGCGAGATGCCAGCGCTCGTCACAACTCAGATGCCATGCCGTGCCACAGAGAGCGTGGTGAGCGCCGTTGTGACCCCCGCTACATGAACATTGTACATGTACACCCAACCTGGCCTGGGCCTGGTCGAAGAGCAAAGACGTGAGGGGTCTACCCCGGATTCCCCACGCATGGTGGCCCGCATCGTAGATTAAACCACGCCATGTCGCCGGCGCTGCAACGATGCACGGAAGAATGAGAGGAAAACGGAAAGGGGGGGGGGAAGGAGCCTGGGCCGACCGGTCAACGGTGATACGATGCCGTGCATGAGTTTCTGGTGACGATCCGCATCAGCGTGCAGGGAGTGCGAGTTCCAGACCAGGACGAGGCTCGAGGATCCATCTGCGCTGTGGATCTGCGTGTCTGTTCGATGGAGGAACAGACGAAGGGAACCCGACCCGGTAGTGACGGGTCCCAGCGTGCAGGCCACGAACGTCATGGGCGGAGACGCAACGGCGCACAACGGCGCATGGTTGGGCCAATGACTAGACGGCCATCATACGGCGGCAACTCCCCTTCACCTGGATGTGGACCATGTCAACAAGAAGATCTCAGTCGTCTGAGTGCCTGCACAGCTGGAACCCAGCGGCGGCTGCGCGGATGACGCCTGTTTTCCCTCGTGCATCTGATGTCTTCCACACTTGTTAAGACGTCAGTCGGTCTTGAGCTCCATGGCGGCCAAAGCACCCTTTTGCTGACAGCCGACTTGCTCGAGCACTGCGGACGTACATCAGTGGACGAAGGATTCTTGCTTTGCTGTACGTCAGCCTACGCTCGATACACATTCCTCCGGTTGATTTAGGAGTGTGGTGGGGGGGAGGTCAAGGAGTTGTTTCGATTCGTTGAATCGTAGGTATCAAAAAGTACACTGGCGGGAATGACACGTCCGCCTTCGCGACCAGGCCCCCATCTCATGCTTCATCGTACACCATCCCACACCACAGGACCAAGTGACAGCTCGCCCGACAGCAGGACTCAAACTCAGGCCGTAGCAGCCTCGCCCTTTTGCGCCTTGAGCTTCTCCTCAAACTTGGCAAACTCCTCGAGCGCAATGTCCTCCTCGGGGTCCATGACCTGGTTCACGCTCTTAACTTCCTCGATCTGCATATTTTGTCAGTACGCATAACAGGCAGAAATGCAAAAAAAAAGGAGAAAGAAAAAAAAAGAAATACTCACATAGTGCATGAGCATGCCCTCAATGCCATTCTTCAGCGTCACGGTGCTCGAGTCGCACGTGCGGCACGCGCCCCGGAGCTTCAGCAGCACGACGCCGTCCTCGAAGCCGCGAAACTCAATGTCGCCGCCGTCCTCCTGGATGGCGGGGCGTATCCTCGTCTCGAGCAGCTCCTTGATCATGCCGACGACCTCGCTGTCGTCCTCGTTGTAGGCGAGGCTGTCCTCCTCGGCGGGCGCGGCCTCGGCGCCCTCCTTGACGACGACGAGGGGGGCGCCCGACGTGATGGCCTCGGTGATGAGGGCGAAGATTTCGGCGCGGACGTGCGCCCAGTTGGCGTCGGCGGCCTTGGTGACGGTGATGAAGTCGGCGCCGTAGAAGACGGCCGTCACGCCGTCGATGGCGAGGAGCTGGGCGGCCAGCGGCGAGGGGTGCGGCGGCGCGATCGTGGCGCGCGGGTTGAGGTACTCGATGTAGGGGACCGAGATGCCTTCGGGCAGGACGCGGTGGTTGGGGAGGAACTTGAGGGCGTCGGGGTTGGGCGTCGGCTCGGTCTGGATGAAGATTGTGCGGCGCTGGGAGGGAAGGGTTGTGGCGGCGGTCTTGCGCAAGACGGATGGTCGGGAGGACGAGGAGGAGAAGGATGTGAGTGTTCGGCGGATGGCGGCTGTTCGGGATGCTGTGCGGAGAGACGGCGCCGCTGCCCTCGCTGGGCGGGCCAGCGCTGTGAGGAGACGGGTCGCACGGTAGGGAGTCGACATGTTGTTTTCCTTTGTTTTCCTTATTCCCCCAGGGATGTCCACTGATGACGAAAGGAATTGAGTGACTGTGGTGGTGTCGTGGTTGGTGTGTGAAGTTGAGTATCCGATGGTCGACTCGGCGCCGCCGCGATTTGGTCTTTCAACAGCAGGGGTCCAGCGAGAAGGAGAGAGGCGACCGAGCTTTTTCGCCGCTCAGTGCCGATGCATTACCAATCCTCCAGTGAGTGGGCTCCATCCCCTCCTCGGAGCTCTTCGTCTCTCTCGTTCCCTCTCGGCCCCTGCGCTGCCATGACGCAAAGTGGAGACCAGCACCAGCGAATGGGCCACGTCTTCCGATGAACTGCCGATTGGGCGTGGCCCGGTGGAGTCCTCAACCGCTGGAAGCTCCCTTCTTCCCCTTGCAGGGCGCAGAGTGCAAATCGCGGGGAGGGAAAGCGCGACGGGGGCCAGCTACTTTTTTCCTCTGAGCCTGTGGTGGTCTCTCTACTCTGGCCGACCAACGGCTTTTCACCTCAGCCTCTCCCCGCCACC
Organism: Verticillium alfalfae VaMs.102; assembly: GCF_000150825.1. Classification (NCBI taxonomy): domain Eukaryota; kingdom Fungi; phylum Ascomycota; class Sordariomycetes; order Glomerellales; family Plectosphaerellaceae; genus Verticillium; species Verticillium alfalfae. Next base: position 657,814 of record NW_003315030.1, read on the forward strand.
AAACCTCGACATTCCTCCGACGGCCGCCTCGACTCCGGGGCATCTTTTTCTTGCGCAAGCTTTCATTTGCGCTAGGACTGACTGCAGGGCCCTGTTTCGCCGGGCAAGGCAACATGTCAGTGCCCGAGGAAGCGCTTGCCGGCGGCGATGCCAGGACCACCCATCCGACAGCCATGGAGGTGGACTCGCCGGTCGAAGCCACGCCTTCAGAACCCAATGGCATTGTGACAGCTAACACGAACCCGCCCGTGACGAACGGCACCGACACGACAGCTCAACCGTCCACCGACCAAGCGCCCGACGGCGAATCAGCGGGTGCCAACAACATTGCACCACCGCCACCGCAACCGCAACCGCGCCTCTGCGGCGTCTGCAACGAAAAGCCCGGAAAATACAAATGCACGCGCTGCAGCCTCCCCTTGTACGTCGTCACCTTGTAACTTCACATCTCGATCTCATAAGCAGTGTGGCCTCATGCTTCATTATCATTAAGTGTTTGCTAACCAACGCTTTCTTTCCTCCCACGCACAGCTGCTCCGTTCCCTGCAATAAGTTCCATCGTGAAAACCACCCACCAGACCCCGAACCGTCTTCTCCAGCCCCAGAACCGACGCCCGCTGCTGCGCCGGCTGTCGAAGGGCCACCGAACCCGTTCCGTACCTTGAGCGACTCAGACCAGCTCCGGTACCTCTTCCGTCGCTACCCCAACCTGGCCGACCAGCTACTTGCTATTGGCGCCAAGGCGGATCCGCCGCCGGGCGAGGCGCCGCCGACGACCTTCAGCCAGGTCATGGCGGCGCGGGCCGCGGCCGCGAGCGCGAGCGGGAAGCACCAGAAGAAGGAGCAATGGAACCACGACGTGGGGATCCGTAAGGGAAAGGAGGCGCTACGGGCGGCGCGCAAGATCGAGGGCGAGGCGGGGGAGGGCGTGAGGGAGTACACCGAGCTGGTGCTGCATCTTGTTGCGCAACAGGAGGCGGCGACGGCTGCCGCGGGGACGCGGAACGTCATTGTAGACGGATCCTCAACGAGGCAGGATGCCGAGCTGATCAAGAGGTTGTTGGATGAAGATACCCAGTGATCAGGAAATTAGAGAGCGTGGCGCAACGAGGCCGACTTTGGCGCCTCGGAAGATGGGGAAGGGGCTCAGGATAGGCCTCTCTTTGTACGAGTATTTTGGTCATAGGCATAGGGCGGCGTTTTACGGGGCCAATGGCAGGCATCTGGTGGTGCCCTTTCTGTTCTTGCTCGTTCATCATCAGTAATCCTTTCCGATGTCTGGCTCCCACACTTCGAGTATCGTATCAGTCATTGTGTTCGTCGCGAACCCTTAGTGGCTGACCTTGAAGCGCGCGAAGAACCCAGCCCCTCCGGCGACTTGAGCGACTCCCCCACACCCGCCGGCGTCCCCCTTGTCGTCGCGCGCGGTCTTGCTCAGGCTCCCGAGCCGACCCGCGCAGCGTCCAGATGGAGTCGGCCTTGCGCAGCAGCGGCGTCGAGCGTGTCTTCGGCCTCTCGTCGCTCTGCGTCCAGTCGACGCGGTGCTCGTTGACGTCATGGGGTGGCACCTCTGGCTCGTCGTCGGCGGCGGCGGCTCCCTTCCCGTTGGCATGGGGCCTGCCGAGGAGGTCGCCTGTGCTGACCCGCCGCGCCGCGTCATCGCCATGTAGCTGCTCCTCCGTCGCCTGGGCCCCACCGACGGCCGCCATCGCGATCGGGCCTTCGATGGTGTGCCTCTGCGGGTAGCGGCCCTGCAAGTCGCCCGCCTCGCCCGCAGCGGTGGCAGCCTCGAGGATGCGATTGCGCTGCAGCGTCTGGCTGTGCTGGCGATCGTGGGTTCTGTTGTGAGGAGCGTACGTCGTAAAGAGCCCCGGACCTCGTGCGCGCCGGGTGGCTCGGGGTCCAGGTCGGCTGACGTCATGGTGCTTGGGGCCGCGACGGTGAGCGGGTGCTGGCGCGGGATCGGCGGCATGGCGACGCCGGGGTCTGCCCCGGAGCGGTGGGACCTGGTGGTAGTGGCGGTGGTGTTGATGGCTCTGCGCGAGAACATGTGAGCCAGGTCCTGGTGCGCCATGTCGGCGGCCGTCGTGGTGCGAGCAAACTGCGTGGCGGCGACGCGGGGAATGTATGAGCCGTTCTCATCCTGAAGAGGTGGTGATGTGGAATCGATGGCTTTGGCGGCTGTTGGTGGTTGTGACGACTTTTTCGCAACGGCACCTGCAGAGAAGGCGTCTTGTGGATGAGAAGAGGAGGCGGCCGGGTGGCTCAGGGCTGGCTTGGGATGTCGCGCAGAATCCGTCTTGGGTGTGCGCCTCCTCTCAGCGTGAGCCTTTTGCTGTGCGAGAACGATGGACAGTCTTCTTGAGAGGTCCTCGGGGTCAAAGGGGACAGGCTGCGATGGTTGCTGCGATGGGCGAGGTTTCTGCCGGCCTGTTGTTTGTGTTGGGCGCAGCAGGCGAGACTTGGCAGAACCGGGCTGGTCCTGCGGGGGATAGTTCATGTTGTATAACATGTCGCACAGGATATGCTTTCGTGTTAGATGGGCGAGTGAGTGAGTAAGTGAGAGGTGGCAGTGGTGGGTTTGCGTCTGTCACATGTGCCAGAGCGCTTTAGCGTTTGAGGTTCAGTTTTTGGCCTGAAGCCCGGCGTAGGCAGTGACGGTTTAAAGTCGAGTTTGCTTTGTGAGTTGGTTTAGGTGAGGTGAGGCCTATGAGCTGTAGGAATAGGCAGGTGGTGGGAGAGTCGAAGAAATTGGACTTCCTGTTCGAGGCGAGAGGCAGGGAGGAGAGAGGGGGGGGGGAAGGAGTTATTATGCGTGATAACAAGAGTGTGGTCGGAATCGAGAATGCGGCGCACAACACAGAACGTGGGACACAAGACGCAGGGGAGTCACAGAAGGTTGTGCCGCCTTGACGCTTCGAACAAAAAAAAGGGTAGGATGGAGGGGCCTTGAAGTGGGCTTCGTGTGATGTGTCTCTCATTAATTAGCACGGGCGGAACAAAGCAAGCCAAGGTAACAAGGTGACATAGGTGAGTCGACTCACATGAGACCATGTAGACGACGACGCTGGATGGAGACGGTGTGTAAGTGATACGAGGAGGACACCAAGGGCTCAGGTCATGATGCACGCAGGGTGGTGGATCCGAGGGGAAAGCGGCAAAGTCTGACCGGGGCCCTGTCTAGGATGAGCCATGGCGGCGCCGCCTCCGAGGGAAACAGAAGCAATAGTTGAGTTGAGTGGGTTTGGAAGAGGGAGAGGGAGAGGGGCTCACAAGCTTTTGCATCTGGACCTGCCAACATTGATCCCTCTGCACCTCTCGCTCTGTCTCTTTGCTCGTCTAGTCGCAGGGCAAGTGTCTACTCGCAGGGCAAGTGCCTACTTGAAGGCAGCCAGGCAGGTACCTACCTTCCTGTACGCAGACCATATGCAGTGCACACCACCACACATGCAGACACAGTCGTCTCGAAGAAGCGACCTGCGTGGGGTGGGGAGTGCTCGACGCTGCTCGATTCGGCATGGAGGGAGTCATGGGTTAAGTGGGTTGGTGCTCGCGTGACGGCAGGTGTAGCTGGGTAGGTCTTCGCAAGCAAAGAAAAAAACACACATTCGTCCAATGGAACCTTGCGCTGCCCTGTGCCGTGTCGCTTGTTGGGCGAGTGCGCAGGGGGGCTTGCAGGAAATGACCAGAGGTTCCAGGTCCCCCACAGTGCAAAGGCCACTAAAGCTCAACTGGAACCAGCCTACGGTCTCCCCCTATCGAAGCGCCACAAAGCCACAAACCATTCTCACCTCAGTACTCTCGCGCGGACGGGACGTTCTCTTCACATCAGTCACAGAGCCATCGCCTACGCCAAGGCACGTAGAGCTGTGATGATGGCCGCATCATTTCGCGGGTAGAACATGACAAGCCACCGCACACTCTGACCCGCATCGCCAAGCTTCAGAGCGTGCTTCTACCACAGCAGTAGACCGACCTCGGGACGTGTGAAGTCGCGTCGGAGCTGATCGATACCACATTTAGTCTCGGCCCCCCATTCGACTCCTGTCACCTATGCGCTAAATCCCCAGGACCCCTGGACTCATTTCAACGCTGGCCCGTCCTCACTACCTTATACTGTATCCAGTCTGGCGGCGGGGTCATCTACTGCTGGCCATCTAGAAACGCCTGCTCCCTCCAGCACGCCCATCCACAGGCACGTTTCAACCTCCACTGGTTGCGCTTTTGTCGATCCCACTCCGAGGCCGCGTGAGAGCACCAGATACAGGTGCCCTTCCGACGACGCCCGCAATCTTACCAGACGACCATCAAGCCCGTGGCACGGCCATCGTGCTCCGTGTCCGTTGCGCCTTTCGCGCCGGGAGCCGAGGTCAGTGCCAGTCCACGGCCTCGAGAATGCAAGCTACCTCGGGACACCAGGATTGACTATCTATTGAATCTGGGCTTAGCTAGACCAGCGCTCTTGGTCGAGTTAGCTCCGTAATGTCTGCTAGCATGACGGGGCCTTGGGGACGCAAACCAGCCGCTCTTTTTCAGCAATCAGTTCGACTGGCCTAGCCCAGACTCGTGACCTCGGTCCAATTTCACCCGTTGGAAATCGCCTCGTCCTCATGTGCTGCTGTGTAACGCGCGACTCAATTAGTTTCTGCCGTGGCCACCACACCTGGGGGGTTTTGCCTCTCCTGCACGAGGACGGGTGGGGCCATCGATCTGCACCACGGCAGTCCGGGCGATCATCTACAAACATAACAAAACCTCCGATGGCTAACGACGGAGATGACGATCACCGAGGGCGGACTGCAGCCGACCTGATCACTGTTTCCACTCGCCCTCACGATGGCGCGATGAGACCGGCGACATGCTAGCAGAACATCAGAACTGGTGCCGATCAACTTCCGAGACGCCGCTCTGATGGTAGAACCACACTGTGGCCTTGCTCCTTTGACACGAGGCAGGTAAGCCTGATCGACTTTCTGCTCGGAAGCGCGTGCGACATGGCAACGATGTCCGTAGCAGTCGAAGAATCGAGGTGCCATCATTCATCGAAGCATGTATCAAGGCACAGCTGCTAGTCATGTATGCATGGCAGCCAACAAGACGAACCAACGCCACCGGAGCGCACACGTGGAATGCTAGATCTAGAGTCAAGCCTTTGAGTCAGCAACGAGTAATGAGCCAGGAGCCATGATTCACGCTGCCTCTGCTTGAAGCTACTGCCAACGGTCGCTGGTGATTCAATCTTCGTCCCCAAGCTGGCGCTTCGCAATCTTCGATGGGCCATCACTAGCACAGCCGCAGCCCTGGCAGCCTGCTGGTTTTGAGAGTCATGATGCGTTTGTGTAAACACCAGATGCAAACCTCTTTGCCATCAGTCTGCAACGCGCGAGCTACCCCCACAGTAGGA
>NW_003315030.1:663891-671651 GCF_000150825.1 Verticillium alfalfae VaMs.102
GACCGAGTCGACAAGCTTCAGACAGTTTCTCTCGACTGGGACACCCAGTTAAAAACGGCGAGAAAGAGGTAAACGAGCTACCGAAAATCTTGGGCTCGCCTGGCGGTACGGCAAAACAGCGTAGCATCTCCAGTTCCGGGCATGATCACCGCCCCAGGCTGCTTCAGCCTTGGCCATCGGCAAACCTCCTACCGCAGGGACGCCGCTGACAATTGACTGGAGGGATAACCTTCCGGGAACTCTGCCGTCCAACGGGAGGCCGATGAACCGAACATGGTGCCCCGCCGAAGGGCATGTTGTCGCGGGGAATGGCAAGATGATGGCCAGAAGCGGGCGTGAAGGTCTTGGCAGCACTATGATGTGCCATGATTGCTCGTGTCGATACGTTCTCTGGCTTCTCTTGCTGAGAATCTGCCTCCTAGTAGGTACTTGCCTATCCAGCTTTCAGAGAAACCGCAAAGTAGATTGCCTCGGGGCCGGCGGGAACCCCTCACTGTAGCACATCATGCAAACATGCAACCCAGGGTTGCCGCGCCCCAATGACGTCGGATGGCACCTGCAGACTCAAGGTGAAATGACAAGACAAGACTGCCACTCAGACCTCCTTCCTCAGGTAGAAGCACCAACGGAAGGCGACAGAAGCCTTACCTCAGCGGCTAGTCCAAGCCACCAACGGCCAGGCAAAAGGGGTCGCCGTCACACCACAGAATATCATTGGACGGGTCCGTTGTTTTGGCATGAACGTGAACGAAGCGCGAGACGTGAAGCAAGAAAAAGTGCGACACACCTGTCCTAGGTCCTGCCTGGCCCGATGGTCATGGCAGTCAGGAGGTGATAAGGCGGGTCAGATAGACAGCAAAGTACCTACCTAGGCAGGTAGGTAGGTATGTAGACAGGCAGGAACCTCCCGACTCAGGCAAAAAGTGCCCGTCGTTTTGCTGGAGACTCGTTAGCGGAACATCGGTCCAGTCCAAGCTCCCTGACCGCATCAGACCTGATATACCTACCTACCTGCTGCCCTCGTACCCAGTTCAATGCGAGGCGACGAGGCTTCTCCGCCTTCACCTTTCTTATCCCAATCTGCTCGGGACCACACATCCTCTCCCTTTTTTTCTGTGTTTCTGCCCCTCGCATCCATCCCAGCGCCTGTTCGTCGAGTCTCACTTGTTGTCGTCGTGACGGCTGCGGCGCCACGAACCCTTTGAGAACACGCAACTGCCAACCGGACCCCTTCCCCCTCCCCCTCCTCGCCGACGACACCCCTTCTGCCCCGACGCAATTGGGCCACGACTGGTCCCCTAGTCTCAGAAGTGCCTATTCGGGGTGCACTGCAACTCACCCGCACCCGCACCAGACACAGTCTGTCTCCCTGTTACTCAACCGAACACCTTGCTTTCTGCGGCACCCTTGGCCCTGGCGATACACAATCAAGTCGAGACGCATCAACAGGCACCCCCGACATCACTGCCACGCCCTTTTCCAGTTGCCGCCAAAAAAAAAAGTTCTCGCGCGGCGCCGGACTGGTCCCTTCCCCCCCCTCGAAAGCGAACCCCCCCCCCAGCTTGACGTCCGCCATTCCGTCACATCTCAACGCCCACACGGCCCGGCCTGGTCTGGCAGGCCAGGAAGCAAGCAACCAAGCCCGTATGCGCAGAGGTGGAACCCAACAACCATAACCACAGTTCTGGACCGCCAAAGAGATCCAACCAGACCAGGGCTTCCACCCATCCTGCGCTGTCTGAGGCTCTGCGTCGCCCGACCGACTTCATCCCATCCTGACATCACTTTAGTCAGGCGAACCCCACCACCAACGGCCTGCAGCTGGTCTCCCTCAATTAGAGAAACCAGTGTGCCTCACTTCTCCCCCTTCTCTTGTACGTGCCAATCTGCCCTTGTCCTTCTCCCCATCTGCCTCTGCACGCTCTGTCCGCACCTCTCCCCCCCCCCTTCCCCCTCCGCAACGGTCGCGGCCATGGCCCACCATCGTCAAGGAACCCGCCAGACTCACAGGAGTTCAGAAGGCGCCGGCTTTCCTCCGCGGTCCTCCTCACGCCTCGACCGCGAAGCCGCCCACCGATCCGCCCCCGCCGCTCCTCCCTCGCGACCCGCCGCTGCGCCCCCTGTTGTCGATCCCGTCGCACCTCGCCCCAGAGACCGGTCTGTCCTCGCAGCCGACGTCCCCGACAGCTACCGCGACTCCTTCACATCAATCGTTGACGATCCCTTCTTCCAGCGATTTGACGACCACAACATACGCGACCTGCAGCTGTTCGAATCCGACCCATCCTCTCACGACGCGACCCCCGATCCGCGATGACGACTCTGATGACCAGCGCTGGCCGCCACCTCGAAGAGAGTCCCTAACTATCGGACACACACCTCATTGGGTACGCCGTGCTGCCACGCGCATTCAGGCACACTCGCATGATTGGCGCTGACCGCACTATCTATGCAGCAACCAAACTCAGCCAATATGGATAGTCTCAACATAGCGTGCGTCATCCTGCACATACAGAACCTCTCCTCTTCCCCTCGCCCTCCTCACTTAAGGATCCAGAGTCCGCTGACGCGATTCGGAATACAGAATCATCGGTGCCACTGGCGTCGGCAAATCTTCCTATATCCAGCGCGTTCTCGGCCTCTCGCGCCCACCAATCTCCAATGCTTCGAGCGTCCGCCTCGTCGTCGATAACATGACCTTTGGCGTCACACTACTCGAGCTCGATCTTGAATACTTCGACATGAGCCCCGCCCATCCCATACAATGGCCAAAACAGATCAACGGTCACATCGTGCCTCGCGTCGATGGCGCGCTAATATTATATGATGTTACCAAGGGGGAAACAATGAAGGAACTCCCCGAAACTATCGGTACAACAGCCGACCCCCTCTCCTCATCTCCCCTTTTGTAGCTCTTGGACATGTAACTGATATGACCGCCCAGCTGCTTTGACCAAAGCCGGCCTTCCGGCCGTCCTCGTCGCCAACAAATGTGACCCTGGCAACGTTCGCCAGGTCGACACGCAGCTCGTTGCCAATCATGACTTGTTCAAATCATGCGTTGCTACCTACAACCTTTCCTCCAACGCGCCCGAAAGAGCACGAGCCTGCCTGCACACAGTGGTCAAGGCGGCAGTCGCCAACCGCAAGGGTAGGATGCCACCGTCTCACCATCTTAGCGAACCATGACTGACTCGCGAGGCAGATCCTCAAGGGGCTGAGCCGGCAGCGTCGCGTCGGCGCGCGGCATCCACTGCTAATCTCGACACACTCGACGCACCCACCAATCGACCCCTCAGCCAGCAGAGCAAACACAGCCGCGCAAGCTCGGATCTGTCCCTGCTGCGTGGTGCGCCTATCGACCAGTACCGACCATCGTCCCGAAGCCCCCGACTGGCCGCTTTCAACAATGCCCAACCGGGCGCCTCGACCTTCGCAGCAGAGCCTTCTGGCGACGAATTCCATCAATCCGTCTCGAGTATGCTCCGGACGCCTGGAATTCGACTAGACCGAGCGCCGAACGACTCCTTCTTGGACATGGACGAATCAGACGCCGAATCACGCAACAGCCCCGATGACATACCCATCCTGCAACGCAATGACGAGGCTCTCTCTGATAAGCCTGCCAAGGCTGCCGCCGGCGTGTCATTTGGTGAGCTCGTTGATCGGCTGATCTCGTTGAAGATGTCGAGAGCCGATCACAACTTTCTCGAGGTGTTCCTATGCCTCTACCGGAAGTTTGCCGCCCCAGGCGAGCTCTTCTCATCTATACTGATTAGGCTCGACCGCGTTCGGGACGACAAGACGGCGCACCACCTGACCAAGACAGCCATTCAGCTTCGCATCATTGAGGTTGTGGCTCGATGGGTATCTTTGTATCCAGGGGATTTCGCCCGTCCTGCCACGCGACGGAATCTGGAGGATTTCATACGCCATCTCTCCACAGAACCCATATTCTGCATTGCAGCGCGGCAGATCCGCCAGCATCTCGAACATAGCGTGGTGGAAGACGATGACACCGGTTGGGCCAAGTCAGATGACGTCGCTGACAAGGCGGCCAGTCGGGTTTTGTCCAAGGAAGCGTCACGATCCATGTCGGACATTTCTGTCGGCGTGAGCAGCTTGTATCTGGACGACGACAAGATGGGCGACGACAGACCATCTGGCAGTTCCGACATCTTGCAGGTCGACAGGGTCAACAGCTTTGTTTCTTTGCAGTCCTTCGATGACTATGAGAGGGAGGCTGCCACCATGGAGCCGACTGACGTCTTGCCCATGAACAAGTTCCGCTATCATATTTTTATGGACATTCCCGAAGACGACATAGCCGAAGAAATGACGCGGATTGATTGGGTCATGTTCTCGTCAATTCGCATTCGAGATTTCGTCCGGCACGTCAGCCTGCCAATTGACCAGCGCGCCAAGTGCAGGAGCTTGAAGAACGTGAATCGCATGATCAACCACTTCAACCATGTAGCAAAATGGGCAGCAAACTTGATCCTGCTGAGAGACAAGCCAAAGCACCGAGCACAGATGCTAGAAAAGTTCATGGCTGTTGCGGGCAAGCTCCGACGCATGAACAACTACAGCGGCTTGGCAGCGGTATTGGCTGGCATCAACGGAACTGCAGTGCATCGGCTGGCACAGACCTGGGCGCTGGTGCCGCCGGACAGGAAGCGGGCGTTTGCTAAGTTGGGCATCCTCATGGGCACGCAGAAGAGTCACTTTGCGTACAGACTGGCGTGGGAGAACTCACCACTACCCCGGATCCCGTACATCCCTCTGCATCGTCGAGATCTGGTCTCGGCTGAAGAAGGCAGCAAAACATTTATTGGCACGGACAGCGATCGGATCAACTGGAAAAAGTTCGAGGTTCTCGGCGAAATCTTGCTGCCCATCATGAAGAGTCAGAGTACAGCCTATCCAAATCTCACGAAGCTGGAATCAGCTCGGGAGCTCATCTTGGATTGCCGCATGCCTACAGACGATGAAGTATGTTGAATCACTGCGACGCTTGTGTTGACTTTGTACTAACAATCTGTGCAGGAGATTTACCAGCGCAGCGTGCAAGTGGAGAGCACAACAGGGGGGCCATCGGACCTGTCGAAGAAGAAGTTTCCATGGTTCGCCAAGTAGGATAGGCCGACAACGAGGGTATGAGTTGATGACGGCCATGTGGATGGAAGAAGTTTGACTGTGAGATTCGTACATATGGATTCAGCATATTTTCTTTCTCATCATTCGATTGTATTCTCGCGATGCCGGCCGGCAGGGCTCGCCGACAGCGAGAAGATGGCTTTTAGATATCCCACAGAGCAATTTGATCGGACAAGGCGTCCTCGGCGTCCAACCCTTTTCTTCTGAACCTCCTTCGACAGCATGGCACTTTTTTTCTTCCTCGGAAAATGGCTCCTTACATGTCGTCAGAGACGCCTCTTTAGCGAGGTCCAGACCGGGCGACGGGCTTCCTGGGGGCGGTTCGCTAGGAGGTTCTTAATCGCTAGCGACCTGGGAACAGCGAGCCGGTGAAGAGCACGGGCAGGCAAGGGTGGCATGGGCACATGGAACTGGCAGCCCACTGTAACGTCTCCATCGAGGCTCTGCGGCTCTGGGATGTGTCCAAACGGAAGGGCTGGCAGGTTGGCAGGCAGGCTGGCTGGCTCACGCTCGAGTGGCAGACAAGGCGGGCGTGAACATGGGTGACAAGCCCGTTTCGTAGCTTCTGGCTTCCAGCAGGTGCATCGCCGATCGCAGTCTTGGTATCGACGATGGATGGGCGGGACCTACGTCCGTCCCTTGTCAACCCATGGCGCGGCCCTGGCTTGTGGCCTTGTGTGGCGCACTTCAGAGGTGATGTGCCTGCCCAAGCCCGGTCGATGAGCATGCCTGCCAGTGTTAGTGCAGCGCGAAATACAGAAAAAAAAAATCCATCGCAGGTGGCTTGTGGTGCCGTGCTCGGGGCCCGCAGAGCGCAGAGGAGGCCGCCCCTGCACACCAAAGTCGAACCGGGTTGGATTGGACGCGGGCGGGTTTCAGCAGCTGGTCGGTGTCGTATCTCTGGCGCTAGAGGTACCTGACGTCATGTTCGGAGCAAGCTGTCTTCGATGCAATTACTGCATTCCTTAGCGGAGGGGCAGGGGGCAGGTGGGCTATCGCAAGAATACTCGGCGCTACCGGAAGCTTTGCCGGGGATTGGTCGGCGAGGCATGTACCAGGGAGGTAGTGGCCGGGTGCGCCCCAAAGCTACCTTGCCTGCCTACCTACCTACATGGTACTTCCCAACCCAGGTGTTGGACTGCATTTTGCAGTTGCGGTGGGCAGGAAGCATCTGACAGGTCTTTTCTTTCCCATCCCGGGGGAGGCTCAGCAGAGTAGCAGAGCAGGGAGCAGGGAGTAGAATCGGCAGGAGCAGGAACAAGAACAGGCGCATCCACACCATCGAGCTTTGAGCTCGAGCTTGGCGTGAGATGCAACTGGGGTCTGGGCAAACTTCACCCCGCTACCCAAGTGCTACTGCATGCTTTCTCTCCCCCTCCATCGCTAAAACCAATCCCCATGTGCCTGCCCGTCCATCTCCTTTTCCAATCCTCCCTACCCACCGCTCTCTTGGTTGCTTTCCCCTTGCGCCTGTGTCACGATTAGCCTCTGGACCTATCGCCGTGAACGTGTCGTGACGTGACCTAGCAGGCTCGAACAGGCTAGACCGGCGGACTTCCTCTGTCTACCTCGCCAGTCCCCGGCGCACATCTTTCTCGTCAACCGTCTTTTTCCCTCTTCCCCCCTTCGACGTAGTCCTCTGCTTCCGTTCTCGTCATCCTAACCTTCAGAAGCAATACATCATGGTTGTGTTTGACGGCCACGAGTACCTTACCGAGGAGGAGAAGCGTCTCGGCCAGGACAGGAAGCGGGAGAAGTACTGGAAGAAATGGGGTCCCTATGTCGCGGAGCGCCAGTGGGCCACCGGTGAGAGCTTCCTCCTGTCGAGGCCCCCAGCGTGCAGAGCCTCGTCCATTGGACCTTGCTAACACGGTCCGATCTAGTGCGCGAGGATTACAGCCCTGACGGCGATGCTTGGAGTCGTACGTACCGCCGTGTTCACGTCACTTTTTTTTTTCTTTTGCTTCGGAGGTTGGCCCTGGACGCTGACCGCTCTGCAGACTTCAGCCACGAGCACTCGCGCTCCCGCGCCTACCGATGGGGCGAGGACGGCATCTCGGGTGTTTGTGATACACATGGCTTCCAGAACATCGCATTTGCGTTTTGGAACGAAGAGGAGTGAGTCTTCTGCTACGCTGCAGCACGTCGTCTACGGGACGCCTTGCTAACCCAGCTGGTAGTGGTTTCCTCAAGGAGAGGCTGTTTGGTCTTTCAAACCCCCAGGGAAACCATGGCGAGGGTGTCAAGGAGGCCCATTTCCACGTCGACAACACGCCGGTAAGTCAAAGCTCTAGACAATCGTGATTGTCATTAACAAAAACTAACATTGGATCCCTTAGACCGTAAGCCCGAAACATTCCCTCCCATGCAGCGCCGTAAAGCTCACACCTCACAGCACTCGTACATGAAGTTCCTCTACAAATACCCCCAGAAGAAGTTCCCCTACGAAGACCTTTTGGCTGAGAACGCCCGCCGCGGAAAGGCGGACAATGAGTACCAGATCATCGACACGGGTGTCTTTGACGAAGACCGTTACTGGGATATTTTTATTGAGACGGCCAAGGAATCAGATGACCCCGACGAACTCCTCTTCCGAGTTACTG
>NW_003315030.1:671751-681233 GCF_000150825.1 Verticillium alfalfae VaMs.102
CGTAACACCTGGGCTTGGGGCCGCGAGCCCGAGGACAAGAAGCCCTCTCTGGGCATTCACGGCGAGAATCAAGTCAAGTCCAAGCATCACTCCCTCGGCGAGCGCTTTCTCTCCATGTCGCCCTCTCCCGGTGTCGGCGCCAGTGGTGAGGATGTTCTCCCGAAGATGATGTTCACCGATAACGACACCAACTTTGAGACTCTGTACAAGCAAGAAAATAAGACTCCCTACGTCAAGGACGCCTTCCACAAGTACATCGTTGATGGCGAGAAGAAGGCCATCAACCCCGCTCAGACCGGTACCAAAGCCGCCGCTTGGTTCAACTTCAACGAGGACGGCGGTGTCAATCCTGGCGAGTGCGCCGTGGTCCGTTTCCGATTCTCCAAGAAGGACTTGCCCTACTTCGATGAGGGTGAATTCGACGATATTATGGATCAGCGTGTGGCCGATGCCGACGACTTCTACTACAGAATCAGCCCGCTGCCCATGGCTGATGATTTGCGCAACATCCAGCGCCAGGCCTTCTCCGGCATGATGTGGACCAAGCAGCACTATCTGTTCATCTGGGACCAGTGGGCAAACGGCGATCCTACGCAGCCGCCTCCCCCGCCGGGCCGGAAAGCCGTCAGAAACTCCCAGTGGAAACACATGCACTGCGATGATATTCTCTCGATGCCCGATTCGTGGGAGTACCCGTTCTTCGCTGCTTGGGATAGTGCCTTCCACTGTATCCCGTTGGCTATGATCGATCCCGACTTTGCGAAGAAGCAGCTCGATCTCTTCACTCGCGAGTGGTACTGCCATCCCAATGGACAACTCCCTGCGTAAGTCCGATTACCCATCCAACCTCCGCAAGATCTGTCTCTAACCGCTTGCAGGTATGAGTGGAACTTTGGTGATGTGAACCCGCCTGTCCATGCCTGGGCCACTTTCCGTACCTTCAAGATTGAGCGTAAGCTGTACGGCCGTCAGGATCTCGACTTCCTGGAGCGTGTCTTCCAGAAGCTGCTTCTGAACTTCACCTGGTGGGTGAACCGCAAGGATTCCGAGGGCAAGAATGTTTTTGAGGGAGGCTTCCTCGGCCTCGACAACATCGGTCTGTTCAACAGGTCTGAGCCTCTGCCGACAGGCGGTTCCCTCGAGCAGGCGGACAGTACTGGCTGGATGGCGTTCTACTGCCTGAGCATGCTGAACATTGCCCTTGAGCTGGCGAAGCACAGGCGGACATATGAGGACATTGCGTCCAAGTTCTTCGAGCACTTCATCTTCATCAGTGATGCCATGACTTTCAGGACAGGCGACAAGGACGAGAAGTCGCTCTGGAACGATGAGGATGGTTTCTACTACGATGCCATCTCATGGGGTGGTCCCTGGATTCAGCAACTGCCGGTTCGCTCGCTCGTCGGTCTCATCCCCCTTTACGCAACGATGACGTTGGAGCCGGAGCTCATTAACAAACTCCCATCTTTCAAGAAGCGTGTCGATTGGTTCATCGAGAATCGTCCCGACATGGCGGAGCGGAACATGGCCAGTTTGCAAAAGCGTGGCAAGGGCAACAGGATCCTTCTGTCGATTGTTAGCAAGGACAGGTTGGAGAAGATTCTCCACCGCATGCTTGATGAGGACGAGTTTTTCAGCGAGCACGGCATCCGCTCCCTGTCCAAATACCACAAGGAGAACCCCTTCTCCATGGACGTCAACGGACAGAAGTTCTCTGTCGGCTACGTCCCTGGCGACTCCGACAGTGGTCTCTTTGGTGGCAACAGTAACTGGAGAGGCCCTATCTGGCTCTGCGTCAACTTCTTGCTTGTCGAGTCGCTGCAGCGTTTCTTCCTCTTCTATGGCCACGAGTTCCAGGTTGAGTGTCCTACCGGTAGCGGTGACTTCATGCACCTGGGTCACGTCTCTGAGGAGATCCAACATCGTCTGCAGCATCTCATGACCCGCAACGACGATGGCCGCAGAAGCATCAATGACGGCAATGACACGCTAGACTTTGATCCCCACTGGAGGGACTACCTTTGGTTCTACGAGTTCTTTGATGGTGACTCTGGCCGCGGCCTCGGAGCTACGCACCAGTGTGGCTGGACTGGACTGATGGCGCGCATGATTCACGACACAGGGTAAGTCTCATTGCTGTGACCTCATCAGGCAAGTACTAACGAGTACATAGAACCAACTGCCGTCTGCCACACACCCCACGCACCCCCTCTGTGGGCATGGCGCACTACTTTGATGATGTTTTCACACGGAACACAGGCCGTCGCGGATCTGTGCATTCGATTCGTGGTATTCGCCGATCCTCTACGGCACGATCTATTGACGCAAGGAGTGACTTTGACAACGATATCAATGGCGACGACTCTCTCGGCAACTCGACTCATGACCTCGAACGTGAGCGTGAAACGGCTGAGGCCGACCAGCACATGCACCAGTACATCAACAGCCAGCTGGAGCGGTTCCGTGACGACAAGGGAGGAGCCACCGACTCGCAGCATGATGAGTATGAGGCAACTCCCTGATGACAGCCATGGTGGCATTTTTCTATTTCTGTTACGCATCTCTTTGCATGGGTTCTTGGGATGAGAGAGAGATGAGAACCAAAGTCTGCTTGCACTGTTGGGTCATAGAAAAAGCATCCGGTGGGTAGAGTTGCGATTGCAGAATGGACGTCATTACAGAACGAAGCCTAGAGGAGAAGAAGCATATATAATAATCATCGTACAAAGGCCATCTATCCACCGCAAGGTGCCGTCATTCGTGTCCTACAAAACCAGCAGCTTACATTATGGCCGAGACTATGCCACGGTATTAAGGGTCAGAGGCCACGCAACGGTAGCAAAGGGGAGCCCTTTAACTAGACGTCGTCATCCAGCAAACGATATCTTTGTCGACATTTCGTAACTGATGCGAGACCTCGGACGTGACAGCCGATCTCCCCTTCTCAGGGCTGCCTGAGGCAGATCTTAAGCACCGTGAAGGAAAGTGCCTCAGCAAAGAAGCGGCCAGACGTGGAGCACACAGTAGAAATCAGCACGTCGGACGAGAAACAGCCATGGGCTGTAGGAAATGCGTGCTTCTACCACAAACTACTACATATGCACAATGCCGCCCTCCAGCGTCCAGGCAGCGCAGGCCCGACACGCCGGCTGACGGGGGGGGGTGGGCGATCCTCTCATCGTGGACCCCGGGACCTGCTCGACGCATACCGCGGCCTGACTCATGATTCCCGGTACGTCGAGGGTGGGAAGGAGGAACCATGTTTTTCTTTGACGCTGGTGCCTCTTTACCCCCTTCCTTCCGCGCCCGCGTCTCCCATTACCGGCGAAACACACAAAATAAAGTTGGTTGGGTTAAGGGGGTGGTACGTGGTGGTGGTTTTACAGGTTGTCCGTGAGGAGCTTGTTCATCTTGGCGATCTTGGAGGAGACGCTGAGATCGATGGTACGGTCGCCGACCTCGACGATGAGACCGCCGACAATCTCGGGGTGACCTGGGACCAGTGTTAGATTCTTGGTTTGTCGTGACGGCGACGGCATGCGCAAGGAGGGATGCATCCGGGGCCGTGACCGGCGACATGGGTGCATCCGACTGCGTAGAGGGATCTCTGTCTTGGTGACGTGACGTACCTGGTTGGTGACCTTGAGCTTCTTGCCCTGGCCGACGTAGGGGGACTTGGCGACGGCGGTCTCGAGGCGGTTGAGGGTCTTGCTGTCGAGTTTGCTGCTGCCCGTCAGTGTCGCGTTCGGAGAAGGAAATTTTTGGGGTCGACTTCAACATGGGCAGCGCGAGCGCCGAAAAGAGACGACCCCGGACATGGTAGGGGAGGAGTGAAAACGAGAGAATAATCGGACATACCTGAGCAGAGGTGACAATCAGCTCAACCCCGCCCTTGGCGGCGGCGATGAGCTCGGCGAACTTCTCGCAGACGCCGGGCAGGATGCCGAGGCGGTTGTTCTCGGCGAGGGCGGCGAGGAAGTTGCTGACGGTGTCGTTTGCACGCCGGCCTGCTTCTTGAGCTCGGGCGGACAATGGCGACTTTTCGTCGGCCTGAGGGTGGAGCGTCGAGGATGCGATGAGCTTCTCGTCCTTCTGAGGATGACTTGGAGCTGCGTCAGGGCCTTGGCGGTAGGGTCGATGGACGACGTCTTGACGGCCGCGGTGTTACTATTGTGCTCAAAACGTTAGTCGTCAAATGGTTTTACTCTCCTTTCGTCGTCGTCTTGGGAGGGGGGGGGGGGTGGTTAAACGCTTGCAGCGCAGGGTCCCGCGGCGCCGCGGCTTCGAGGCCCCAATTGACCTGAGCAGTCGAGGCCGCACCGAGTTTCGGACAGCAAGAGGAGAATGGGCAATCGTACCAGGGCCGTGGCGTAGGTGCCGTCGATACCGAAGACGGAGATGGGGGGCGTGACCATCTCGGACGAGGACGCGGCGGCAGCGTATGTGCGGCGAGCGGCGAGCGGCCTGGCGACCGGGGCTGACGCACGGAAGGCGCGGAGGACTTGTCTCGACAGCATGACAGCGGTATTGAGAGGGGGCGGTGGGTTGATGGAGGGTGGGCTTTTCGAGGGTCGGAGAGGATGGGGGTCGTGGGCAGCTTTCGCGGTTTTCCAAGGTTGAGGTTTCAATTCGGCAATGGGGAGAATGGATGCCTGATCCTGTCCGACCCGATGTGAGGCATCGACTTGCCAAGGCAAGGGAGATTTAGACCATGGTCACTGGCAGCCGGCTGGCAGTAGCTGTTGCCAAGTGTCGCTCTCTCCACCTGCTATTTGCCCTGGCGCTCTGCTTTTTGGTGGTGCTCATCACTCCCTCTTTCTTGTCATGGGGTTACGGTCTGACGAACAGTGCATCGTTGCCCAGCATGCATTCGATAGCCGCTGACGAAGTGAAAAAAGTAAAAAGGTACAGTGTTATCACAATTGCGCCTGAATTGAGACCAACCCAAATGCCTGCACCATGCCGGCTGATCCCAAACCATGTCTTCATTACAGTCGACGCGACGAACAACACCCAACGCCCCAAAGCAGCCAAAGACCCATCCCTCTAATTCATGTCGCATCCCGTCTCTCATTTGATCTCGTCTTGCCATTGTGCTCTCCGACTCCGACCTCCATGCAGCACGCTCAGTCGCTCTCAATCATCTTCGCGGCGAGGTCACTAAGCGGGCCATAAAAGTCCTTACCCGAGTCCAGCTTGTGCTCGTCCACAAAGAGCACGTACTGCTTGAAGCTCGTATTGAGGTGCGGCTCGAGCCCCAGCTCGCGGATGACGGCGTAGTGGTGGCAGTAAATGTGCGCGTAGACACGGTACATGCGCTTGAAAATCTGACGCACCAGCGACGGGAAGCTCTTGGGGAAAGGGACGCCTGCGCAACGTTAGCGGCCATGCCATCTCCTGAAGAGCACAGGGCGGGGGGCTCTCACCGATCCGACTGGGGAGGATGCTCTCATTGTCGATGGTGCTCTGGACCCACGTCATCAGGTGGTTGATGTAGTCGGGCGCCGACATCTTAGTCGGCTTCTTGTAGTTTTCGTTGTCCTGCCACAGGTACTCGAACTCGTCTGTTGCCTTCATCGGAAAGCACGACTCGGGCGAGCAGAACTCGGTGATGGCTCCGTAGAGGAGGTTGATCTGGTTGTAAAAGTCGACCACTGTTGGGACAGCTGTCAGCCGCGCTCGCCTCGCGCTCTTCCAGTATAAGGCAACCTGGACGCACTGTTGACCGCAAGCCACTCATCCTCGTCCTCTCCTTCGGGGAGCTTCACGGCCTTGCGCAGACTGCCGCCACCCAGGGTCGCCTCGGCATACTGTCGTAGGGCGAGGCCATTGTTCGGGCCACCTCGAATGGTGGCTCGTTGGCGGGCTTTCCTCGCGTTTCTGTCGTCGTGAATCCTGTCAGCGTCCACTATCAAGACGGGCTCTGGACACTGCAGGTCCGGGGCTTCGATGATGGTTTCCTCTTCCTCGTAGAAGGCAGGCGGGGCATCAGGCACTGCTGGCGGGATGGGCATCAGCCCCGTCCGCGCGCTGAGGTATTGAAGAAAGGTCATGTTGGCGCTGCTGGAGTGGTACTGACATGGTGTGAACGGGAAGGCTCATGACGCCGGCGGTCGTGGTGCAGCGGTCGAATGTGATGTTGTCGTGCGGAAGGGGGGGGGTGTTCGAATGGCTGCTCATTCCAGTGGTTAGCCAGGCGATTGATGTTCCAGGTCAGCGCTAGTCTCGTACCTCTGGAATAGCAATATCCTTTACTGACAGCAGTCGAGGGAGTAAGTTGGCTTTGAGAATGCGGTGGCGCCGTATTGGGAAATGCTGTCGAGTAAGTGATGCGAGTTGGGAATATTGCGACTTGTCGTCCTGCGGTCAAGGTCGGGCAGAGAGAGGAGTGGAGGGGCAAGGGAGCCATGTTTACAGTGTTTCCTAATTGGCTTGGTTGCTGGGGCCGCTTCCTCCAAGCCACGGCATGCTACAGTGATGTGGCTGCCCCGACTTTTTGTGGGGGTGGCGCTGACAACAAGGACTACATCGTACCTGGCTTGCTGGGCACCTCGCCTTCACCTTCACAGAGAAGCGGCCAGGACAGATGCTCAAAAGATGCAAGTCATCGGCCCTGGCAAGACTTGCATATGAACACACCTCTTCTCAAATCCCGCCCACTACAGCATCTCCCCAGAGGATGAAATCGAAGACACGACTTGATGGTGCGTCGAGCCATGCCTTCTCGAGCGTCTTCTATACCAGGCCTGTGACATGCAGGTTGGGATGAGAAGGCGCAGAGGACGAATAAATCGGCTGAAAGCAGAAGTAGACATGTTGCCTGTCATCACTTATAGATCTTGGAACAGCGGCCTGGTAAGATCGACGGCATTCATATACCCGCTTAGCCGCGTTGTACATCGCAATCCAGTGACTACTCGTCATCCCCGCAGTCCTCCCAACAGCCGATATTGCCGAAGCACATCTCCAATGCGCTCAATTCACGAAAGCAAGGTACATTGAATGGTTGCGTATGAGCACCAAGCTATCCAGCTCCAACCAACTGTTGATGTGCAGACTCTTGATCCTGTGATAGCATCCTGTGACAGCATCCATGTCACCCATGTCACCACGCTTTCGCCGCCTTGGTTTCTTGGCTGACACATCATCACCTACGCGCAACGCAGTTGGACCGCCGGCTCAACCTTTGAATAGCCTCAATTCACGGGTGGGGAAATCCTGCACCAGTACAAGACCTAGTTGATCTTCCCCTCTTCTCTCCATATGCTCCGGGGAGAGGAGGCAATTGGGCATGAACAACATCGTTCTCGGCTCATTGTTCACCGAAAGCTGTCGATCACACCGCTAGGCACGAGCCATACGACTCAAGCCGGTTTACCACCTGTGCGGTATCGAACCGTAACGTATCATTGGCAGGGCGGATTTTGACGTGTCCGATGGGCAGCATCATAACGAGGCAATGCAAACATAAAAGCAAGAACTACGCTGCTTGTTTCAGTCGTTGCCAATTGAGTGACTTTGCTCTGCTACGAATCAGGATTGAAGTACCCGTGGATTTGCAGCTCCCCCGATCATGCGGTCATTGCATGTTTTCTCTCTGCTCTGCACTCTTGCTGCAGCTTCCAATGGGGCCAAAATAGACAGGCGCCATGTCGTGCAAACGTTCAACCCTCGCCGAAATGCGAGCTCGCCGGAGACCCCTTTGCAGGTTGGCAACGGCAACTTTGCCTTTGGCGCTGATGTGACAGGTCTACAGACGTTCAGCCCCTTTGCTACCATGTCAACATGGGGCTGGCACAACTTCAGTCTGCCAACGACACCAGGCCAAACATCCATAGACGGTACGCTTCCGCGCTTGGTGCGTGTTCGTATCGCAGTAGGCTTGACTGACACGAGATAGACTACAATGGCACAGAGTGGTGGACTCATGACCGGCTTGTCCAATACAACATGCCGAACGAAAACAACGAAGATATCGCCAACTGGCTCCGGGAGAATCCTCACCGCATCAACCTTGGCTCTATTGGCCTCTCATTTGGTGAAGATGATGTCAAAGAGGAAACGCTCCAAGCCAAATCCCAAGAGTTGGACTTATGGAACGGGGTCATCAAGTCCTCTTTCACATACCAGGGCTCTGTCGTCGAGGTTGAGACACGAGCCGACCCAGACTCGGATACCGTGGCTATCCGCATCAAGTCTGAACTTCTCTCCAAGGGCGGCCTGGGCGTCTTCTTCGATTTCCCCTATCCCGACAACAACAAGTTTGACGAACCTTTTGTAGGACTCTTCAACCAGACCGACAAGCACTCCACATCGCTGATCAGCTGTGGGAATCACGCCACGATCCATCACGATTTGGATACCTTTGAGTACGACTTGGTCCTCGAATGGAACGGCAAAGGCAAAGTCGTGGCTGCCAGCGATGGGAGCCATCGCCATACTCTCACCGTCGAAGGTTCCCGTGAGCTTGAATTGACGGCCCACTTTGCGCCCTCCAAGCCGGAACGTCGTCCTAGCTATAGTGAGATCGTGGCCGCGTCCGAGGCATGGTGGCCGGCATACTGGACGAAGGGTGCCTTTGTCGACCTCACAGCAACCGACGCAGGCGATGCGATGGAACTGCAACGACGCACGATTCTGTCTCAGTACCTTGTCGCTGTCAACAGCGCGTCCGACTACCCGCCTCAGGGTTCGCGCCACCACAACGTCCATTGGGAGACTGATTTGCTGACCGCTGCGTAGAATCCGGCCTCGTCAACAATGGCTGGTTCGGCAAGTTCCATGTAAACGTCTCACACGTCTCACACCTATCTGCGCTCCGGCTGACAAGTTGTAGATGGAAATGATCCTCTGGCACCACGTCCAGTTTGCTCGCTGGGGTCACTGGGATCTCCTCCACCGCGGTCTGCCGCACGTCTGGAACCGGCTGCTCGAAGGGGCCTTTGAGCGCGCCGCCACCCAAGGCTACGACGGCGCCCGCTGGGGCAAGATGACGGATCCGTCGACCATCGACTCGCCGGGCGAGATCAACACGCTGCTGATCTGGCAGCAGCCGCATCCGATGTACTTTGCCGAGCTCGAGTACCGCGCGTTCCCGACCAAGGAGACGCTCGACCGCTGGGCCCGGCTCCTCGACGCGTCGGCCGACTTTATGGCCTCGTACGCCTGGTTCAACGAGACGACGGGCGTGTACGACCTCGGCCCGCCCCATGTACCCATCCTCGGAGAACACGAACCCCAACGTGACGGTCAACCCGCCCTTTGAGCTCGCCTACTGGCGCTTCGGCCTCGACGTCGCGTCCGACTGGCGCCGGCGCATGGGCCGCCCGGTCCCCACCACGTGGACCACGGTCAAGGACCACCTCGCCCCGCTGCCCGTCGTCGACGGCACGTATCCCGTCTACGAGGGCGTGCCGGACATGTGGGTCGACCCGGTGACCGTGTACGACCACCCGTCCATGTCGGCGTCTACGGTCTGCTGC
>NW_003315030.1:681333-684990 GCF_000150825.1 Verticillium alfalfae VaMs.102
CGCGCTCAACGAGACGGTGCTCGCCGAGACGGCGGCGCGCATCTGGAAGCTGTGGGATCTCGACGGCTCGTTCGGCTGGGACTTTCCCATGCTGGCGATGAATGCGCTGCGGCTCGGGGACGCCGCGCGGGCGGTCGAGTACCTCCCTGCACCCGACGTTCCGGTTTGACGATGCCGGGTATCCCGTGGGCGGCACGCGCGTGCCGACGCCGTACTTTCCCAGCGCGGGAAGCCTGCTCATGGCGGTGGCCATGATGGCGGGGGGCTGGGACGGGAGCGAGGGCGCGCATTTCCCCGAGGCGTGGACGGTGGCTGTAGAGGGGTTCGTGCCGGGCCTGTAGTTGAATTGTCCGCTGTGCTCTATCCTTCGGCCGTGACGAACGTTCTGTTCGTGGCCAGTTCGTTGTCAATTCATGCTGAATGCCAGGAGGCAATGATTCGTCGAGAGCTTGGCAGCGCTCCTGAGTCCGTGACTGAAAGATGCCGCAAACTGCTTACCCGCACATGAAGGTGTGCATATCTTCACCTTGCGTTTCGTCCAACATCATGAGAAGAACCCGAGACGAGCTTTGAGGGAACAGAGGCTGAATACTTTTATTTTCGACTGGCGTGCCACCACCCGCCAGAGGGGGGAAAAAAAAGCAGCCAGACGCAGGGCGGACGGCATTTCACAATATTCTGCCGCCCAACCCCAACCAGCCCCCGTCGTCGCACCCACCCCAAGAAAAGCAGGGCAGGCATGAAACGATCTTTGATGAACATGATCATGTGAAGCTTCTGTCCTCTCCTCCCCGTCCTGCTACTCCTTCTCCTCCCCCAATGTCGCTTCCTCGCTGGTACCAATCGTCCTGTTCCAGTCGTGCTGGTCCCAATCGTCGCTGGCTCCCACCAGGCAGCTCAGAGGAGTATCTCCCCCATGTTCTCGCCCTCAAACCCCGCTCCGCGCCAGCTTGCGCAGCCTCGCCTTCTCCTTGCCCTTGTCGGCGTCCTTGCGCCCCTCGGCGAGGCGGTGCACGACCTCGGGCTCGCCGAGCTCGTAGCCCGGCGGCGGGTCGTCGTCCTTGTCGAGGTCAATCTCGCCGAGGAGCAGCACGTTCTCGCCGCGCACGAGGAAGACGCCGCGCTTGATGTCGGCGTAGAGGCCGCCGCGCGGCTGCTGGTCTGGTGACGGCGTCGTCGCGTGGCACCGCTGCGCGGCGGCGACGGGTGCGGGGGCGAAGACGCGCTCGACTGTGTCTGGAGAACGAGGTTGCTGCGTTGCGTGGTCTGTCAGGGTCCGTCCTCTGGCAGACGAGGGGTGTCTCCTCGGCTTCATGGCGTGCAAAGTGCGGGAATGCGAAGACTTGGAAGGGGGGAGAGGGGGGAGAGGCATACCGAATTGGTCCCAGCTGCGTAGAACACCGATGAGCTTGCGGCCGTCGCGCAGAGCGACCATGAGCTTTTCTAACAAAACACGGCGCGTCAGTCCCATCCTATCGTCTCCTTCGCCAATGGCCAAGAGGCGCGCTTACTGTCGGTGAGGTCGAGGAGCTGGGCGGCCGTCGTGAACATTTGCGGCGGCAGCTGCTGCTGCTGCTGCTGCTGCTGTTGCGGGGGAGGGACGCCGCCGCCCAGGACCGGCTGGCCCTGGTGGGAGGGGTCTTCTATGGAGAGGTGCTCCATGCTGCTGTGCAGTCTATCTGTGTGTTTGCGATGATTTCTTCTCTTCGTTGGTTTTTTCCTGGTTCGTCGTCGTGAAGGGGTTCCGGGATCAGGTCGTGCGCATTGGGTTATGCGGTCGCTGTGCTGGTGGGTAGGGATGGCGTCGTCGTTTGGCAGGACATCGATGGACGGGTGGTGAGTGTGACCGGCGTGCTGTTTCCTACAATGCTGGGCAGCACATGCTCGATGGTATGGTACGCAGTGTCGGGGCAAGGGGAGCAGCGGTTGCGTGGGCGATCGCGAATGGTTGAGCAACTGAAGTGAAGCCGTCACCGGAATCGGGTGGGTCGTTCGGCGTTGCGTGTGGGTGCTCTTGCTGGTGCTCCTGCTGGGCGGCTCGTAGTGGAGTGCACGACTGCTGGCTCAGGAGGTGGGGCTCTTGATGCGCCGCCGGAAAATGCTTGTTGCCAACCCGTGCACCGCCTCGCCCGAGTCCAAGTGCGTGCTTGCGTTGAGATGCCTTGCGTAAGGGACGTACATTTGACCAGGCGAGCCAAACCACTGATGCGTTTTCACTGCATGTTGACTGGTATCACAATACTGAAGCAAAAAACCATAGTACTAGGCAGCACCTTTTCTCATCATCTTGTTCAGCCTTCTAACCTATTTTGTTACAATTTCTACAGTGAAGCCATTGTGAGTGGCTGTGCCCTCCACTGACGATCTCTCGTGCCACACTGCGGGGTCATCACGCGAGGGGGGTGGCCTGCGGCGGCCTGCCACGGTACCTTAGAAGAAGCTGTCAATGCTGCTTTCCTCACAGCAGCGAGCACCTGTATCCAGCCCCCCCTTCGCTGTCTACGCTGTCCACACTGTCCGCTGCCCGCTGCCCGCTGCAGAGCCTTGGCCAGAAGCAATCCCAGAACTTGGCCCCCGAACATGGGCATGCGGCATGCACAGCAAAAATGACTACGTTGCTGGGTCGTATTCGGTGCTAATGTGCTTTTCGCACCTTTCTATCGTCCATGTGGGATGACGCTCACGGCCCGACCATGACGCAGCGTCATGCTTCGACCTTCTCTCTCTCGCCGCCGAGAATGCATATCTTGCGCGTTAGCTCCCCGACTCTGTGCCTCCCTGTAGAACAAGGAGGCCATGCCAGCAGCCTGATGAAAAACAAAAAAGACTATAACCACACTGCAGCCCCCGTCCGTGATTTCTATGCCGCGCCAGCCCCGGAAACGCCTTGATCCAGATGCATTGATGTTTAATTCATGTCTTTTGGGAGTGGTTAATATCGCACGCAGGATTGTAAAGCAAAATGCAACGGCCGGCAAGACCGTCAGAGGAGGACCTTGACACGCAAAGATGGTCGGTCTGGCGCGCCTCAGGGCAAAGCGCCCCATGCGACTTCCTTCTTGGTGTTGATCTGGCGAGAGCCATGGCCGTGATGGTCGGCAGCCGTGTTCCTCTCCGAACGCGATATTGCCTAGAAGAGAGTGTGCGCTGATGTAACGCAACCATGCAGCTCGTCTTGCCCCAAAAAAAAAAGGGGTGGGGGGAGGGGGGGAGCCCAGAGGTCGTCCCCATCGCAACAGCGTGCCGTGGCTCAGTACAGCCGCGTTCGACAGGGCTCAACGCGTCATGGTACACCTGTTGAGAGCTTCAAGGAGCTCCGGCCGCAGCGCCAGAGCATCCTTGGCCTGCGCATACGTCATCCACTGCCGCTCCCTCTTGTGCGCTTCGGGCCACTTGTCTTCCTGCCGGGTCACTGTGGCTTCGTAGAACCGGTATAGGCACTTGTCCTTGCTGCTGCCGTGTTTCGGGGCGCGCGTGTCGGGTATGTCGCCGAGGTCGTAGTCGATCTGGACGAAGATGCCGGCCTCCTCCCAGGCCTCCCGCTCGGCCGCCTCGGTGCACTCCTCGTCTGTCTCCCAGCCGCCCTTGGCAGCACCCAGCCTTTCCGACGTGTCGATTGGATAAGCAGTACAAAAGCGCTTGTCCTCGGTCAGCGGC
>NW_003315030.1:686842-694733 GCF_000150825.1 Verticillium alfalfae VaMs.102
CGGCGTAGATGGAACCAACCAGTCGGAATGGGAGGAACGGAAAGGAACCGAATTTGTCGCTTTTGATGGACTTGGTTGGGTCTTGCTTGAGTCGAGGGAGTTGGCAGACGCCCTCGTGTCCACGGCCGGATACCAAGGGGCAATTAGAGTTGACTTTATATACTTCAACCTGAATGAGCTTCATGCTCGTCCTGCACCCGTCTCCCTCCCTGCCCCCGGCGCGGGGCGGCATGGCCGGTACATCGTGAGGTACTTCACTCTCCGAGAAACGGGGACTAGCCTTGCCAGAAGCTAAAGCCGCGATTGGGATGTGACTGGCAAGCAGGCAGGCGCGGGCGCGGGCGCGCGGGCGGGCAGGCAGGCAGGCAGGCAGACAGACAATGCGGGCATGACAGGGCAGGGTGTGCTGCTAAGCTGATCGGAGGGGAAAGAGCGGAAGATGGAGAGCAGGACGGGTGGACGAGGAAAAAAATTTGCGAATGATGAGATGGACGAGCATGAGGGGGGACCCTGTCGAAGGGGCATGGTGAATGGTGGGAATCCGCTGCGAAGCCCGTGTGTACCTGTCAGCCAGCCAGACAGGCGCGCTTCAGGCACGTGTGGTGACAGCTGCTGTCTAGTGGAGTGTTGACGATGCATCGCGACTACCGCCCTGCTGGTTCCTGGCCACTTCTGACCACTTCTGACCACTTCTGATCACCTCTCACCACCCTGCTAACTGGGCCACGGATGATCCCCCCCCTCCTTCGTCCTCACAGACGGGCAGGCGTTTCAGTCCCTTGGCCGTTCAAACCCCACGGCATTGTCTCGCAGGCCGAATGGGCCGTTCACAAGCGTGGGGTTGCTGCAGCTGATCACAAGTCACTGCAGTCATGTTGAGCAAGTAGCATCGAGCCCCTTCTGAAGTCTTTGCCTACGGGTACCTTGGGTACATGACATCGAACAGGCGAGGTCACGCCCCTCAGACCAGAGGCTCCCCGGAAGGTGGGCCGTGCCTCGGACATTCAACGTCACCCCACGAACAGGCGTGGGCAGACTTGCATCTGCTCCATTCGTTCATGTTCGCGACAAATCTCCAACAGTCATTTACTCATTCGAAAACTCACACTTCAAAATCTGGGCTCTTCTTTGGTTCCAACTATTCCTCGAAGAATGCCTCCTGAATATGTGGTGACGTGACGATCCTCATAAATGGGTCACGTGTGAGTAAAAATATTCCCTGAAGCTTGACAGTCCCTCGGATAGCTGGTTCAAACACCTTGAAAACGGTTCGTGAATTTCGGACTGTATGTGAAGCGACCCGGAAATGTTCAGAGAGGCGCAGGAAGAGGGCGTCAATCGGAACTTCCACACATTCATCGTAGGACCTGACGAATGACATACTTCTCTCGTCGCGTATTCCAATTTTCAAACCTGGCTCCTGTTGTCTTCCATGTCTTTTCCTCGAGCCATCGCCTTCACACGATCCTTACGCTTGATGGGGGTTATTTTGCAAAGTCGACAGTGCACCATCGCTCCTTAAGCGGTCAACGTCATGCATAATAGGAGCCAGCAGCCTCGGCTTCAACGGTGGGTTTTTTACACTGACCTGTATCACAAGAGGCCAGACTGTCTTTTAGAGATCATTCATTCATCAATGATTTCTTGACTCTATCAGTCTGCTCGGCTCTCCATATTGCTGGCACTTGTCATGTACAGCATCTTCTAGAAATACGCAAGACAGTAAGGTATATCCGTCAAGGGGTTCACGTAATGGTCAGCGGCGGTGGCTCGTTTGTATTCAAGAGCTTACAAAATCAGCCTGATGATGTTTCCCCATGTCAGTTGCAAAGGTTTACCAGCCGCCGGATAAACCAATTCCTCCTGTACGAGACGCAACTCAATCTCTTCGTGGCCAAGTTGTCGAAGCGACGATAGCACTGCAAGCCATACAGCATCCACTGAGATCCTGATCTTCCGATTTCTTGCCTGAACTCGTTGATGTTTCCTCATCGATACCTTATGAGCTTCGCCGCTTGCTGGTGTTGTTGTCAGTGGCCAACACGCCTTATTGGGTATGTTCTGGAATCCTTCAGCTACAGGCAGAACGAGCAAAGCGCGACGATATCGAGAACTCGAAGTCGGCACTATACAATTTGTACCCCTAGCCCGCCTGCCATGATAGATCCCAATCTGTGGTCTGGATTATCATGCAACAAACCGAGTTCTCCACCAGTCAACGGTGAATACGCATCCCAATATGAGAGTTGCCGTGACTTCCTCAGCAGGCAGAGCGCATTGGTAATATTAGAAGCGATGCTATCCTGGCTGCCCTTTTGCAACTCACCTCGTGATTTTCGTTTTCACCATCCATCAAGGAAAGACTGCAGCCAAAGTCAAGAATGGGCCTTATCTCCTGACGTGGCCTGCCCTTCTATCACCCATTGTCCTTTCTTTGATTTTAAGTGCCCGACAACGCGTTCACAGACACACACAGACACACGAGTATCAACTTTCGTCTGTACTGTCAAGACTAATTTGCATCACCATGGAAAGGAGACAGGAAAACAGAACGCAGGAAGGTACAGAACTTTGGATGAACTCTCATGAATAGCTGTTGACAACGCGGCGTAGGGGCCCCAAGCGCCCTTAATTCCCAACCGCGCCCTGTTCGACTCCTATGACGAGGCGCATCGTACGATCGCTCGGTATCCAGTTTTCCTCGAAGATGTCCTTGATGAAGAGTTCATATTTTCGTCGTTTGCTTACGAAAGGACCATGACCAGTCCCCACGGGGTTCTTGAGGAGAAGACCCAGCCTCAAACCACGCCCGCCAAGGAAAGCAGGGCTTCAGGCAAGGAGAATTCCCCGCAAGCCACAAAGACAGAGGAAGGGCCAACACCTCATTACGATGACATCAAAAAGAGAAGTGCTGCACAGTCGGGGTTTGAGGTCACACCTCTTTCTGGTCGTGGGAGTATGCAGCCTCTGGGCGATGCCTGCGCCCCTTCCCCCATTCTACCCACTCTGCCACTGCGCCGTGAGGGAAAAGACAAACCCCAGAGTTTCAGTCAGGTTGCCGAAAAAACTGATATTCAAGATGACAAGCTCCATGCTCTGGCCAAGGGCAGAAAGAGAGATTTCAGCACCGGAGGAAATAGTGATCCTGGCGATCCCTTTGGAGGCTTCAAGACTAACTCTGACCACTCGATCTCCGACATTTACGATGGGTTTGAAACAGACAGAAAGTACAGCTTCCTCTGCAGTCCTGCGGAGAAAGAGGTCTCGTCTGCTCTTCGTGAGGTCATTGGAATCAGTCAGCCCTCGTCTGGCCAGCTTCTCCGATTCCGAGATGATCGTACTCCGTCAACACCTGCCTTTGATACCGCAAAGTTTGCCAGCAGACTGCGAGAGGAAAAGCGAAAACAAGCGGAGCGCAACAAGCAAGGTGGAGGCTTTTACAATAGCTCAGCAATCGACTCGGCCTGGCACATGTCGGAGACTGAGATCAAGATACCCACGTCGCCGTTTCCCATTCACTCCAGCGACCTCGATACGCCTGAGACTGAGGAGCCCTGGAGTCATATTGACCTGAGAGATGGCGGCAACGATTCACCGTGGACTGCGATGCCCGCTACCTCGAGCGTAGCGGGTCATGCCCAAGATTGGGTCACAGTCTCAGAGGAGCAACAAGACGATCCCCTACGCACCCCTGTTGTCTCTATGGGCAGGGTGCTCACTGGAAGTAGCGTTGCCAACTACTCGGATCATGTCCTTATTGCCAAAAGGCCAGAAAGTATTCCTATTCATGACCCCAGAGCCATTAACCCTAACCTCATGCCTTGGTGGGACAAGCTACCAAGCGCAGGAAAACCATCTCAGGTATCTCCCACAGGGCCACCAACCCACAGTGATGGTAAAAAGCCCGTCTCTATCACACGGCAGGGTGATTTAGTACCCCTATTTGTGATTTCAGTTCTTTCCCCGGCTGACCAATACGCAGACTCTTGCCAATCGGGACTCTTTCCATTCAACCCTTGTGGTGTCCAGGGAGCTTTGAGCAAACTCTCCAGCACCGGACGACAGTCAAAGTACGAGCGCTTTGATGACCAACAAGGGCTTGAGATGCAGCCGCTGCCAACGGAGAAGAACAAGTCTTCACGCAATCCCTTTCGCCGCGGGCAGCCCCGCCCAATTACGTCGTCAACTCAGACAGCGCCAGACGACAACTCGCAGGCTCCACTGTTCGCAGCTCGGCCGCTGAGCAACTACGAGCACCTCCATTTCCCCCTGGTGGCCCTACAGGATGCGCAGCGCATCCAGGGGTACCGCCGTGCGAGCGGCCTCGAAGACCAGACCACGTCTGGCAGGTCCGTCAGGTACCAGCCCATGGTGGCCCGCAGCTCGCAGCGCACGCTTCTCCTGACGCCTCCTCCCCGCACCTATGTGCGAACATCGTCTCTCTACAGCACTGACCTGCCAAACCCGAGTCTGCACGGCGGCGAGACAGCACGCTCCTCCTGTACGTTGAGTCCTCGCAGTCATTCTCGTGCCTTCCGTATTAACAGCTTCCCAGACTACGGCAACCCCTTGCGCCAGAACCCAGCCATGGTCTCTGGCATGATTTCAGGCAGCCCATCTAAGCGCAGGCCTGGAAACCCAGCCGCAGATCGCCTCTCCCGTCACAGCGCACACCTGACCGGCGGCCTGCGCCCGCGGCCCCACCTCACGACGCGCAGCATGACGCGCCGGTACCAGGAGGGGACCGATCCAGAGCTGGGCCGTCTCGCAGGCAGCGAGGGCAGCCACCGGCGCCACAGGTCGCTGCCTCTCTCGCCCGAGGCCACAGAAGCGGCAGACGTTCTTCTTCCTGCTGACGGTCGTCATCAACGTGTCCCTGCCGTTCTGGGGGCCTGACCGAGCTGTATAGGCAAGATGGACTCAGCCGTGTCGTGGTGCACAAAGGGGGAGGCGTACGGCCTCGCGGAGCGGCACAGGGGCTAGATCCGCCTGCAGCTCTTTGTCGAGAGCGTTTCGTACGTGACGCTGGGGGTTCTGCTGGCGATGTTCCTTCCGCGGAACTAAGCGCGAAGTGGCAGCGCACATCCCCCCTTGAAGAAGGGGGCGTTGGATCATGTGGGAGTCGGTGGTTTGTGGTTTTATTTTCTTGCTTTTTCTTGCTTTTTCGTGCTTTTCGTGCTTTGTTGTGGTCATTTCTCTCTTTTCTTCCCAGTCTCCGTCTAGACTATGATGGATATCGTACGCAACTGTTTTTGGCTTCGTTGAGAAGGGGCCCTCGGCCTCATCGGGCTGCAAAGTGGAAAGGGAGGGCTGGAAATTGTTACTGCTTGGAAGTCGAGACCAGGACTCGTTGGCCACGGTTGTGAAAAGAAGCCTGAGTCAGGAAAAGTCAGCTCCGGGAGAGTATATGAACATGCAGAGTTCATGTTCTGCAGCAGCGTTGTCCTCTTTGCTGCCATGCTGTTATCGATGCTGCGTCTGCACACTTGTTAGAATAAAGGCCAGACGACAGAGCTTCACTGCAGGTAGAAGAAACCAAAGAGAGCAAACACAGAAATCACACAAGAGAGACAAGCGTGCCAGGGCAGAAATTGGTAGCTGCATTAAATTATTAAAAAACCCTGTCTAACAAACGACATGCGCCCTGCTGACCACCCTCCCAGCTTGCTGCGGTGGTTTGTCCCTTCAGCCCCGTCGGCGGGTCGAGGGTCCCTTCTTCGTGGGCGTCGCGCTCGCGGAGCCCGCAGGCGAGGGCGTGGCGGCCGCAGCGTACGAGACGGGGTCGGCCTTGCGCTTGCCCTTGGCCTTGGCCGAAGGGGCGTTCCAGTAGTACACCATCTGGGTCGCGAGGACGGCGTTGAGGGCGAAGCCGGCGATGAAGCCGTAGAGGATGAGCTTGTCGTCGACCTCCTGGAGGGTGGTGAAGATGCGCGTCAGAGAGCCGACGAGGTAGTTGAAGACCTGCGCGCGCAACATGGTTAGCACGGCGACACACACGTGGGGAATCAGGGCGAAAGGGGGGGGGGGAGGAGACGAAAGGGGTCGAGGGTCGTGAACATACAGTGAAGGCGCTCAGCTGGCCGGTGCCGCCCTCCTGCCAGATGGCGAGGATCTGGGGGATCTTGCTCGCGACGCCGACGACGCCGGCGCCGGCCTGGAGGACCGAGAGCTGCTCCATGCCCACGAACTGATCCGTGAAGAGGCTGCCAAAGGCGACGGCCAGGGCGCTGACGAAGATGGCGGCGAGAGGCGCGCGGCCGGCATAGTTGAGAACGAGAACGGTGATGACGACGTTCTGGGCGGCGATGAGGGCTGTCTCGCCGTACGTGCTGAAGGGGAAGCCGTTGCGGTAGTTGTAGGCCAGCGAAACGACGTAGGCGGCCGTCTCGAGGGCGTAGGAGAGGACGGAGACGCCGGCGGGGGACTTGGAGGAGACGAGCTTCAGGATCTGCGGCACCTTGACGATGGAGGCGGCGGCGACAATGGCGAGGCCAAGGGCCTTAGAGACGGCGAGTTTCAGGCAGACGTCATCGGTGAGGGTAATGTCGCGAACGAGTGAGGTGTGGCACTGCTCGCCGAGGAGGGAGAGGGCGAGGTCATTGATGGGACCCGGAAGATTGTGTGTAATGGGTTGGAGGAGCGGGCGAAGAGTTTCCTGGAGGGCGTCCATTCTGGCGAAGGTTCTGCTGGAGAGCTGGAGAGTGTGGGGGAAGCGTCAGGAAGGGGAGGAGAAGCAGAGTAAAGGAATGGCGTTGTGCGCGCGCTGGGCTGTTGGATAGTGAAGCTGTGGCTTGACAGGGGAAAGGTTCTGGAAACTCAGTCGCGACACGTTGAAAGAAAGAACTGAGGAAGAGCTTGGGCCAATCGGCTGTTTTTAGAGAGAGGGGCAGGGGTTGTGAGTACTTGTAGGGGACTGATCGAGCCCGTCTTATTCCCATCACCAACGTCGAGACCCTGTGGCTTGTGAACCACAGCATATACCGACAATTCACTCCCATTTATTGACGTTTCATTGCTCCTAGGATCACGCCCATCTACCAGAACTCCTGTGGCACTCCCTCCATTCTTGACGCCGCTGCGAGCATCTATCTGAAGGCGTTACTAAGACGCCTCAGCGAGCATTCTCAATAAGCCATTTTCAGGTGCCTCAAAACGATCGAAAAACCGGATCTCTCAAACGCAACAGCGTCCCTGCAGCCAGAGCCTGTGTTAAGATAATATCTGCCCATGAACGAATGCCCTTTCCCCAACACTTTTCTTCCGGTGGCTGATCATGAACTGTGTACTGTTCATTCCTTATCTTTTGGACTTCTGCGTCTTCTTGTCACGCTGTTGAAAGGCGGTGATGATATCCTTGCACTTGGACAGACTGGCGCGGGGCTCCCAAGTGTTCTGACTCGCTGGAAAGCC
This sequence comes from Verticillium alfalfae VaMs.102, assembly GCF_000150825.1. NCBI lineage: Eukaryota > Fungi > Ascomycota > Sordariomycetes > Glomerellales > Plectosphaerellaceae > Verticillium > Verticillium alfalfae. Next base: position 694,253 of record NW_003315030.1, read on the forward strand.
CTTCCACTTGACTTGATAGTAGTGGACGCCTCCTTTGCGGTCAATGAGAGAGTCCTCGATTGACTCAACCTCCCATTCCTGCTCGGCGCCCTGTCCGCGTTTCATGGACGTCTTGGCCTTCGAAGGTCGTCCTCGACGCTTGTGTACCTTCGAAGCGGTAGATTGAGGTGTAGGCAATTTGTTTCCGGTAGACTTTTGGGGAGTAGTCTGAGTGAATCTCACTGGCGAAGATCCCTTAGCCCTCTTAACAGTCTTTGCCTTGGTCACAGGGTCACTGCCACTGGCAGAGGGATGGAGCCGGGACGAGCGGCGGGGCTTCGAAGAGTCTTAATAATCGCGTGAGCATTGTGCGGGATCGTGAAAGGTCAGTTGACTCGAAACCTACCAGTCGAGCTGCTCGCACGTTTCTTCTCGGCGATGGGCCTTGCCATCACGCTTGAATACTGGTCTTTCTTGCGAGGGCGGGCCTCGTCCTCGCTTA
>NW_003315030.1:695556-698804 GCF_000150825.1 Verticillium alfalfae VaMs.102
GATGGGCTGAAACGTTGGGACGATTGTTGAGGATATTCTCGGACACCACCTGGCGGGCTCTTCATTGTCAAATGGAAGGATGCGGAATACGTGCGGCAGCTGGAGAACTGAAAAGCTTTGCAAATAATGCATTATCAATGTGAGAGCGCTCGTAACGAAACCGACAGCTCAAGGCAAGACCTACCCTAGGTAGGGTAAGGCACATACGGGGTCAGTCCCGGCCACAAAGACCCAGCCAAGAAGTTATACAACAGAGACGCAAGGGACAAAAAGAATGCGAAAGTACACGACGGGCGATGCGTAACAGCCATGGAGCAGTGAGAACTGACAAGGCAGACAATTTGAACTTTCAGGTTCGAGAACGCATGCTGTGCATGGCGAGCCCGTACTCCGTGCCCACAAAGCTTCATAAAAACATCGTGAAACTTGCTGCCGTCTTTCATGGCCCCTCCCCTATGTTTCTATTTTAGGTGTGCTGATGCTGGCTGTCTGAGTGCGGGGGACAGAATTCAGCTTCTGGCACTGCACACAATATTTGCGATGAAAAGGTACAACTAGGTAATCAATGAGGGATGCCGTACTGAAGTCAACGGAGCACATAGTCTGGTCAACTCGTCCATTACCACAGCAGCTGTCTAAAATACGACGACGGCCGATTGTATACTTGTACGATTTCTGCAACAAAACCACTTACGTGGCGAAGACATTCTTGTTCGAACAATCAATGCTCAGTCAGAGTCCACCTCTGTCACACGGTTCTCGTCCATCTCCTGGAACCGACCAGATCGTATCGCCTCTTCAACGGGGTTCTGGACATCAATAATTCCGGTACGCTTAAGCCTGTACCAGAGAATTAGCGCGTGACACTTCACTGGCATGTTTACAAACCTACCGTTCAAAAAGATCATAAAGCCTCTCTGCCTCTCTGAGCTTCTCGTCCTCTGTCATCTCGGGTAGTTCCACAACTCTCTCCGAGTCAAGGAATTGGCCTGTCACCGGATTGAACGGCCTGGCAGCTAGCTCGTCAGAGGTCTCGGCCATGTTCCCAGGCGTAGGGATGTTATTCTTGGCCAGGAAGCCCGAGGCGTAGCCAAAGCCCACGTTCGCCACGAACTTGGACGCATCCTTATCAGACAAACTATACAAGAGATGCGAGGCAACATCTCCGAGCTTTGGTGTCATGGGATTGTTGGACAATTTCAGAACCCTAGAACCCAGCGACGTGCCTTTGCCCAGAACTTCTTCACGATCTTTTTCTGTTGGCAGCAGGGTGGCACGGAGATATTGCTTGACCTCCTCAGTGGCGGCAGCTTCGACATAGGCCAGAACACCGACCAGAGGCGACAGAAGCTGGTCGAGCTCTCCTTCGGCGTAGATGCCTGGCTTCAGAGAAAGGTCGAGCAGGGTGACCAATCTGGCAGCGACGCGGCTCGGCTGATCCGAGGCCTCGGGCGACTGGGGGCATAATGATGACTGCACCTCTGGGTCTTCAAAATCCAGATTGAGCAGTGCGTTGATGAGGGAGCTGAAAGGCGGGTCGAGCGGCCTACTGGGGTTAATGTCCTGCTTCCAGAGCAGCGCAACGATCAGTGGGATAGCAGGCGTGAAAAGAGGCTTCCGCAAAGGGGCGAAGTGAGTGACATTGAAGAGCAGGCGAAGAGTTTCGTTGACAGCCATGTCCTCCATTGGATTGACGGGGCCGCTAGGGTTCTCCCGCATATGCTCCGCATGACGGGCGAGGTTGGAGATGACGGCACCTGCAAGGTCATGATCGTTGATCAAAGTAGGTAGATCAATGTTTGGCGCGTAGGTCGACAGGAGCAGGACCCTTGACAGCAGGAAAGCGTCTTCCCAGCTCTTTGGCCCCTCTTCCTTGAGCTGCTTACAAGCCGTACCTTCGTGGCCAAGGGTCAGAAACTCGCGCCTGGTGTTGGGCACGAGCAGCATCGAATTGGCCAGTACTTTCAGCGCACCGCGAGCAGTCGCTCTCTGCGGGCTCTCAAAGGCATATCTGGCCAAGATTTTGATGCCCTGCGTTCTCACGAGTCAGCTCGACACTCAAATACAGCGATACTGGAGTATTCTGCCCACATTCGGCGCAAAGATGGGGTCAGCACTCCTCGGATCTCGGCCAAGCAGCTTGAGTTGTTCTAGGTAAGCCACGAGCTCTACCGTCGTCAGGGATAGCTCTCAGAGTCTCAGAAGCTGAAATTTTCACTGACCATTGACTACCAGGGTTTGTGTTTCGAGGTTCGCATCAAGTTTGCTCATGAGCTTCTTGACGGCTTCAAGCTTGGCTGACGAATCCCAGTCAGTCATTGTCAAGGCGGACTGCGCCCAGGTGAGCGTCGGCACAGGACAAGGACGTACCTGGGCCAGGCACTGCTAGTTGAGAGGCCATCTCGTCCGTGAGCTTCTGGTATTTGGATGAGCTTGGCCACCCCATAGCAAGGCACCTTTTGTGTAGGGTGATGGACTTCTCCAATAAGGACGTCTCGGCAGCCGATGGAAGGAGATGCGTGGCTTGTGAATGACTGGGCGGCGGGGGGAGATCGTGGCACAGCACCCCGCAGCACTCGCCACGGGTCGGCCAAGACAGAAGCAGACAGGGATTCATGAGGCACATGGAGCATGACAGTAGCTTGAGTAGGTACCTAGGGAGACATGGACCCCACAATTCGTTAAAGTGCTTCTCAGTTTCGCGCGACCCTCGCGCGCGTCGTGAACGTGAGCGCGCCCGTGTCTTAATGCACCCTTGCCAAATTGCCCATGCCCCATCCAGCTTTCCCGTTACCCAGGCACCCAGGTTTTCCATCCTGAGTCGACCTCCGCACCTCCAAGCATCGTCACATTCGGTTGGACCTCGAAACCTCCCTACATTGGTCCTCTGAGGTTCCCTTTGATTTTCGAACAGCATACTTGAATTTCTCGGATCCTCTCTGCTGGCGGAGTCTCTCCTCCACACCCTCCCTTCGACACACATGCTCCTGACGGCATCCTCACCACACTCTCTAGCCTGCTAGACAGATTGACAGCCCGCCCCCCCCCCTCTTCCCGCATTCTTTCGCAACCATGGGGTCTGTCGAAGCTTCTACCAGGCTGCTGCAGTTAGACGAGCCTCGTCCACCAACACCACCGCGAGAAGCACGCCTCGGTGCTGACACGAACGCCGCCAGCCGCTCTCCGTGCGTGCGGCGTCTGCAGACTCTAGGTCGAAGCTCAACACGCCGCCAGGCCTCAGCACACCC
>NW_003315030.1:699039-702415 GCF_000150825.1 Verticillium alfalfae VaMs.102
TTCCCGACATGTTGGAATCAACCGTGAGGCAGCTTGCCGGAACCGACCGAGACGCCAAGACCGATGCCTACATGATGCTCGTTCGCGCTCTGCAAGCTTCCAACAACTTGCCCGACAGAGTGGCCCTGCAAAGCAAAATGGGTCTCTTTGTACAGTTTATTCAGCGTGACATTGTCGCCAAAACGCCTGCTGGCACTTCTGATTCGCCTCTTGTCAGCAAGGCCCTCACTCTTCTCGACACTTTTCTCTTCTTCCCAGCGATTGCTTCGACGATACCCAGCGACTTTGGCATTTTCATTGTTGACCATTGCATCCGATCATTCGAAGACCCGGCGCTACCCAAGGATCTGGCACGGCGCCTGATGCACGTCATGGCAAAGCAGGATTTCCCCCTGAGGGTCATGACGTCCGACCGCATCAAGAGGCTGGTGAGCGCGCTTCACGCCATGGATGGCCCTTCAAGGGGCAAGATGGTCGTTGTTTCCCGCCTCAGGATCTACGCTCGGCTCATGATACAGACCAAAGCGTACATGGCCGTGCATACCGAGTGGCTCAACGATGTCTTGACAGACATGTTGAGCAGCGTTAAAGACGTCAGAAACTCAGCTATCAAACTCGGGTTCGAAGCATCCTTTGTGTTTGGGAGAGAAAAGCTTCTTCAGCGCAAGTTCATGGACCTCCTTGAAATGTCCATCGAGGAGATGACCTACATCGAGTGGTACCACGCACAGCTTCAAGAAATGATCAAGGGTGATAGCCAGGACAAGGCCGCCGTCCCCAAGATATGGAGTGTCATTATCCTTCTTCTTCAATACCCCCTCAACAAGTGGCGTTACTTCAACCCCTCCCTAATGATTATCCAGAAATGCTTCAACGTCGCTGAGTCGAATCGCGAGGCCAATTACGCCTGGAATCGCTATGTCTACACGGCGCACCTCGACGAACCGACTTTCCACAAGGTCCTACCGACTCTCTTCATGCCGCTCGCCAGCCAGCTGAGCAAATCAACCGTCTCGCCGGTGAAGCGTGAGCTTGTCATGGGTGGTTTGTGTAACCTCTACTACTACGCTTTCAAACCCAATACAAACCCAGCCCACCTTGACGCCTACTGGGACGTGAGCGTCCAACCTCTCACAGATGCCCTTGTTCCATCGGCAAATATCCCTGACACGCTGGACCTCCATCTTCAACGTGCGACAGCGATCTTGATTGGTTTGCTAGACTCCTCCACCTTGCGTATCTGGCGGGATGACCGTATCAAGGACAGCCCGACAGCGAAGCCCGAAGAGCTGCCCGTGATTGATTCCAAATGGGTCCGACGCAACGCCCCACGAGTCTTCAAGGTCATCAGCCCGATAATGGACAAGCACTTTTGTCAACTAGCAGATCGAACAAGCTCGATCCACAAGCTCTGGCGAGCATTGGTGGGCTCAGTCGCCTTTGCGGCATCCAAAGAGATCAAGGTTTCGACCGACACCGCTACATTCGTCTCTGAGATGTTCGGCCTGCTTCTGAAGCACTGGCAGACTGGCATTTCAACAGAAGGAGACACGACTGAGACAGCGCGGCAATTCATTCGTGCTGTGCAGGAAATGGTCCTGACGGCAGTCGAATCCCTTGGCCTACTACCCTTTACCGAAAAGATGATCTCCCTGGGACGACTAAGCAGCTTTATTCCCGTTGCCACCCCATCTCATCGGCCTGGGAAGAACCTCGGTGATGTGCGTTCGCCACTACAGCATCTTTTCGGACTGTTCTCAAGACTGCCACCAGGCATCCCTGACGACGAAACCTACCTCGAATTTCTGCGCGCTGTTTTCTCGCCCTTCTTTTCGACCACCAAGTCGGCCAAGGCTCGGTCTGAGCTCGCCACAGAGATGCTGCAGGCTGTCCCCATCTGGTCTCCTACCACATCTTTCTACCCTTATGGACCTTGGGTGCTCGCTTCGGAAAGCATGATCGCCGCAATGAGTATATCACAAAGCAGCATTCAGACAACCAGCTCGAGCGGCGATGTCATTCTTGGACACGAGTACCGATCCATTGCCAGGATGCTTGAAAGGGGGTGGAAAGAGACACCTAATCTGCCACTCAATTACTGGAATGAGTTGTATACAGCCCTAGCTAACCGTGCGGTTGAAGAGGTTGGCGAGCCTGGCAAGGCCATTGGTGTGATCGAGCCATTAGCCAAGATGATCAGGGAAACTCTTCCCGCTGATTCGTCTATGGCTTTGCCACCCAATGCCTTCCGTGTTGCAACCGAGCTACTTTCTTCAGCAAACCATCCTCAAGATCGACATGCTCTGGAGGCAGCACGGCGCCGCGTATGGGGGACAGCTGTTACCGGGTCAAGAGGCCCATCGTTCGACCCTTTCGACCATCTTTATCAGCTCGTTGACCATCTTTTGCTGCACTTTTATGCCCTCGGCAGTTTGGAAGGTCTCGCTGAGGTCGCCACGCCTTTCTTTGAGGAAATCTCCGACTTTTTGCTCCGTTGCAACCCAGTCCTTGTCCTCCGCACAATCACCAACCTGGAGAGCGGCATCTCGGTGTGGATTCAGGACCAGCAAGGTATTTTGAGCAGCCGTCGTGATGGGGCTCAAACCGAAGCTGTAAGTGGACGTGGCTGATGAGACACAGAAGAAGAACTGACAAAGAACTAGGTCAAAAAACTTTGGACTACGGTCTGCAGCACGATACTCTCCGGGGAACAACCTCAACTTGAATCTTTTGAGATGCTGCTCTGCGCTGGCTTCGAGAGCAAACACCGCCAAATCGTGAACACTGCCGCTGAAGCGTGGAACCGCGTTTTTGAGGCTGCTGGTGATGTACAATACCCGGAAAGGCTGAAGGCTGTGCTCCTCTCCTCCCAGTCAGTTCTCGACCTGGTTCTTCCCGGCCTCCAGATTCCCAGCATACCCTCCGAATCCCACAACCGATCTTTTGTCGACTCCCAAGTCGACGTGCCGGCAGCGATTTCGTCGTCTTCGCGATCGTCTCGCCGGGGCGTTCTGACTTCATCAAAGTCTCGCCAGCTTGCGTCTTCGAGTCCAGCTAGGTTGAACCTGGCGGCAAAACAGCTATCAAGCAGTACCCCGAAAAGGACACGAAGCAGTGCCCGAAGCACGCCGAAGTCCCGACTGAGGCACGACGACTCGCAGCTTCACTTCACACCCGTCGAATCCTCGCCGCTCGCTGGGGCCCAGGAATCCCAGATTTTGACGGAACGACAGCAGGAGGTCAGAGAGAGGCAGAAGGATGCTGCCGCCATCTTCCCCGGCCTCAGGAGTAGTCCTCTGAAGCACGAGGCGGCGGCGGCCCAGCAGTCATCGTCCAAGGTGACTGCAGCCGAATCACGTAAGCAAAGACAGCGAGA
>NW_003315030.1:702658-706187 GCF_000150825.1 Verticillium alfalfae VaMs.102
GAATGGATCTCCAGTTGTCAGAAAAAGAGCACGCCGCAGCCAACGAGATCCCTATTCTCGATATTACTGCGAAGAAAACCACAACCATCAAGTCTCGACACGCACGGGTCGGAAATGGTCATTGACGATTCCTTCCAGAATGGGAAGTCGTTCCATCCAGTGTCGCTTCAGAGGCAAGACTACCAACACACAAGGAAGGAAGTGGTGGTCATTGACGAAGACGAGGCCGAAGATGATGACGACGAGCCCGTCGACGCCCCGAGCCCGAGATGACGTCGATGATGCCAAATCCGACGAAGCCTGACGTCTTTTGTCGATGCGTTGACGAGTCCCCAGCAACCCCTGACCCGCTCGGCGAAGAAGGCGCTCGAGCGCCAAGCTGACGCGGAAAAGGACGGCTCCTTCATCATGAGCGATGGCGACGAGAACAGCATGCTGCGGCTCGTCGTTGAGCTGGACTCGCGCCGTTGCAAGCTGCCCATCAACCGTCACCCGGCCGAGTTTCCGTCTAAGCACGAGGACGTTAAGGAGGTCTTGGACTGCATCACGGTCGTCGCGCCCGAGGATGGTGAAGACGAGGAAGACGAGGCGCAGGAGAAGCCCCGCCGCAAATCAAAGTCCAAGTCCCGCTCGCCAGGTCGTTCGCAGAGCGTCGTGGAAATGTCCGCGCCGTCCTCAGCGAGTGAAACCTGCAGCAAGAAGAAGAAGCGCAAGAGGTCCGCGGCCGCGAGGGAGGAATCGACCAGCAAGAAGGCGAAGCCGAGCCAGGAGGGCCTCCGCAGCCGTCAGACGTCGGTCCTCACGGATCGCTCGGCGGCCTCGTCGTTCTGCTCCGACAGCCACGCCGGCGACGCGGAAGGCCCGTCCTCGCCGGGACACCCCTCGACGCCTGCCAAGGAGACGCGCGCCCGCAAGGCCTCGGTCACGCCCCGGCGCCGCAGCCGCAGGATCTCCAGCGACGAAAAGGACACGGACACGGAGCTCGAGTCGCAGCTCGCGGCCGAACAGATTGCCGCCAGCCGCAGCCAGTCGCTCGCTGTCGAGGAGGCCGTTGCTCTCTCGACGTCGGTGTCGCGGGAGGCTTCGATGGACCTCAGTCACGACGTCACGCCTCGCGCTTCGCAGTCCGTCGCTATACCGACCGTCGAGGAGAACGAGGAGCAGGACATGGACGAGAGTCAGAAGCCCACCATGCTCGACTCGCTGTCCGGCGTACTGGCGCAGCTCAAGTCGGCCACGCTCTCGCGAGACGAGGTCTACAAGATGGAGGACGTCCTCATGGATATCAAGAGGGAACTCTTTGCCGCCGAGAAGAGGGGAAGGGCATGATATGCTCTGCACCTTTTTCCTTTTGGCCAATCTAGTCTTCATCGCACCACGAGGAGATGGACCGAAGACCAAAAACATACCAACAACACTAGTAACAACACGCAAGGACCATGAACAGGGAAACATGGGAGGCACTTCGCATTTTGCTTTTCGGCGTACAGGCGACGGCGGCGGCGGCATCTGAGCTCGGGCGAGGGTTCAGCAGAGGTTACTCTTTTTTTTTTCTTCTCCATTCTCCTCTTTCATTCTCCTTCACGTGTTCGCCTGAGAGGAGAGAAAAACACTTCATAATTGTACATGGTGACGAAACGGTAGGGGGGCATACATACCAAGGGCAGGTTGGGGGAGATGGTCCGCCGCCCAAACCTAAGAATCACTCCAAGGGCAGCATTGTATACCTTAGATACCAAGTTTGTGTAGATGGTGAGCAGGCCTGTTCGGCATCAGGATATCGAGAGAAGCGAGGACGAGACAGAAGAAAGTCGTGATCACATCCAATGCTTCACAAAAATCCTCTGAGTGATGACAAGTGTGCCAGCAAGGGGTTTGAAACATCGTCGTTTGGGTTTGTGCAGTTCTAGGATCCTCCCACCTCGACGCCAGGCATGACAAAGGAGACACGCTTGCTACCGGCCTGCTTGCAGTCTCCACCTTCCAGTCATCATAGTCACCGTGCTCTGACTTCCTCGGTTTCTCAGCTTCCCTCGGCCTACAGCTTTCCCGCGATTCACAAGTCTCCCACCGCGATGACCTGCGCAGCCTCGAAGGCGTCACCAGCTTCAAGCTTCTGCCAGCCCTTGACGGCACCGGCTTCCACACAGACCATGTTACGCCAACCATCATCGGGAGAAAAGTCGGGCATGGACTTGGCCTTGGCTTCCCAGGGGTTCCAGACAACGACATCGTCCAGGTTGTCGCGGGTCAAGCTGTAGAGCTTGCGGCCCGACGCATTATCGGAAACCACAACAGGAACCTTGGGCCCGCCAAGAGGAGTGTAGATACGGTCTGTTTCGCCAGTGAAGGCGAGGTCGCCCGACTGGGTCTTCGTGGCAAGGGATTCGGTCTTGTCGAGATATGAGGCGCCATCAAGGCTGGAGAGGCGGACGGCAGTCACATCCTGTGCAGAGTTGTTAGTGAGTGATGACGGCCATGGAGTGTCATGTGGAGCAGTAGGGGGGGGCGAGCTTACGGGAACGCGCAGGTAGGTGTGCAGAAGGACTTGGAGCTCGAATGGTTTGTCGTCTTCGTTGGTGATGACGAGCGATGTGGCCAGGGCATCGCGGTCCAGAGTCACGCTGTAGATGGCACCGAAGCTGTATCCCCATGCAGCCTTGGTCTTCTCGTCAAGACTCGAAGAGGACAGGCCAAAGTCTAGCTTGACGCTGTAGTTGGTGCCGCTCTCCTCGGATGACTTGCCGAGGAACTCCCAGCGCGAGGAGCGAGCAAAGCCGTGCTGTGGCAGGTTCTTGGTGGCCTCGTGGGTCGGGGGCCTTGGCCGAAGACGGGAAAGACAAGGGGGATACCACCGCGGGACGGGCTTTGGAACCGTCGAGAGCGGCGGCCTCGGACAGCCACAGGCGGTCATTGCCAGCAGCGTCTTTCCAGCTCAGCACAGTGGCTCCGTAGAGCAGAACGGAGATGGATTCGCCCGGTGGGGAGGACGGCACCAACGCGCGAGTTGTCGTCGGACGTGGTGACTTGGGCCTGGGGCGGAAGGCCGGGAGTGGTGGCCAGAGCCGTGGGCTTGTTGGGGCGGTCAACCATTGCTGCAGGCTTGCTGATGACTGGCGGGAAAGGAAGAAGATGGTACGCTGTTGCAGTGGCGGGAAATACGAGGGCAAGCAAAAGCAAGGAGCAAGAAGCAGAGGCCAAAAGAGCTGTGCTAATGAGGAGGGGTGGGCGGGTGAGTTCGTGAAGTTAGTATCAAGGAGCGGCACGGGCCAGACCGGGGGGGTTAAAGAGGGAGGGTCGCGAAGCGATCAGGACTGAAAGGCTACCCTGGAACAAGGTAGGACAAGGATTGGGTGATGAAGCGGAAGTGGATGGATGGTGTAGTGGATAGTGAAGGGTGGACGGAGATGGGAAGCGGGAGTGGAAGCACCAAAAGGTCGATGTGAGGTGAGGTGAGGTGTGGTGAGGTGGAGTGAGGCGGATGGCGGGGTTGTTCCTGAGGAGCAAGGAGGGGCAACCGTCGCTGGGT
>NW_003315030.1:706839-719364 GCF_000150825.1 Verticillium alfalfae VaMs.102
TGCGATCCATTTCGCGTCACTGACTCGACCTTCAAACTTAATTTCTCGCCCATTGACCGGTACACGGCCCTCCAGACCCGTAAAGTAGGCGAGCGTGCTGTGTAGCGCCTGGAACCGAATGTCCACCGGCACAAAGTGCACCCAGGGCAATAGCCGCTCTGTATACCACGTCCGGAATATCGACGAAAGCACCGGCACGCTCCCTGATCGCAGCGTCTGCATGAGTCGCTTCGGCGGCGAGCTGTCGTCGTCGAGGAGCAGCACGTATCGATACTTCAGCGGCTCTCCGCTGTCGCCGTCCTGGCCCTTCTCGCCAAACTCGAGCCGTGCCGCCGCGCACCCGGCATCCTCGCACGACGGGTACGACGACACGCCAACATCGAACGGAAGTGCCGCATTGGCCTCTTGCGCATGCACTCTTTCGTGACTGAACCTCTTCGGGTCGCTCGGCGTCGGAAGCAACATCGTGACCTCGTCGCCCTTTGTGGCATTGTTGACCTGGTGGAGAAGCCTGTGCCGGTGATTGCCGTGCAGCATGTCGTGACTGATGACTTGTTCGCCGAGTTCGCCCCGCCAGTGAAGCTTGTCGATACGCGTCTTGAAGTCCCGGTTCGAATCCGCCTCGGAGTCCGTCTTGCTCGTCATGGGTATCAAGATGTCATTGAACCCATCTGCCTTGAAGCTGCCAAAGACAGGCACCAACGTTTGGTGTGGCGCCATTTTCTTGTTGGTCATGTGGAAGGCATGAAGCCTCGACAGGTCTGGTTGAGAGCAGCGTTCCAGAGAGGCTTCCCACTTCTTCAGGAAGTGGTCCTCCGAGTGACCGCTCACGCATGAGACGCAGAGGTCCCGCACATTCCAGTGCCGAAGAGTTCTCCCACTGGATCCAGCGGGACAAATCTGAGCTTCCATCTCGCGGAACAATGACGGTGACAGGAAAGCCTGGTGTACTGGCTTGCTACCAGGCACGTCAGGGGTCTGTCCGGCCGTTGTAGAATCTTTCGCCTCTTCCGAGCGCCTGGTGTTCATATGATACTTCCCGTCTAGCGCCTGTCGCGGATGCTGCCCAAGATCCGACCAAGGCGTAAGCACACGCGGCTCGCCACTCAAGTTGATGGGCAGATCCATATCGGACAAATACTCGGAAAAAGTTCCAATCATCTGGACGAGGTCATCTAAGGCCTGGCGGTGCTCGTCCTCGGCCTTGTAGTTGTGCGTCACTTTCTTGTTAGCGACCTGGACGAGAGCAAGCTCGGCCTCGTTGGCGGCGAGGTCTAACGTCGACTTTCGAATGCTGTTTGGCTTCAGGGACCAGAAGGGGGCCACGTCATTCTCAATTTGCTGGAAATGGTCCACAATGACGGAGCTCTTTGCTATCGCAAACTCATACCACTTATCAAAATTCGGAGGGGGGTCTCTGCCATCATGCCGTGCCTGGTATTCCTGAACAGCCACTTTCAAACTCCTACTCACGGATGCATGGGTCAACCAGCGGTCTGCTTCGGTGCGAGCGTCGTATATAAACGTGTCGAGAGGATGTTTGTTGAGGACCTGATTCGTCAGAATGACGTAGACGGTCGATCCAATGATGGCAGCTGTCAGGACGAAAAGTAGGAACGCGCGCCTGACAAAGAGGACGGAGCGCAGGTTGGCCGTGTACATGAAGAGACCGAAGCCGGTCGCAGTCAGGATGAAAGGTCCAAGGGTTGCGATCTTTGCGCCGCCGTACGCATCCCCCACGGAAGACAACGCCTGGTAAGAGGTCAGGAGGCTGGAGGTGAACGTAAGAATACCAAAAGGCTTGACGGGACCGGACTCGGTGACCAGCAGGCTCAGAGAAACAACGAGAAGACAGAAGGTGAAGCTGTCGTTGATCAAGTCGAACAAGTACAGCCAGCCCAGACCGTTGACACCAGTGGGCTGGACGGTGGGGCGGAGAGTCAAGAGGATATGCATGGTCCAGTCGAAGGCCCCCACGGTCAACTGAATACCACTGAGGGTTCGAAGGCGAGCCCTCGTGGATTTGGTAAATACGAGGACTCGCCAAAGGAGGACAGCAATAACACCATCAAGAACAAGGCCGATCACCTGCATAGAAACGATCCAGAATCGGTTGTCGAAGAGTGTCGAGCAAAAGTACGTCGAGTGAACCTTGTCAGCGGCAGCTAGGTATGCGCCTAGATTGAACAAGACGACGCTTGCGACCAGGGTCAGCCGTGTCGTCTTGAACCACTGCTGGAGCTCGTCGGCGACTGTGACCCAAGGGTCAGTGGGCCACGGCAGTACGTCAGACTGCGACTTGCGACCGAAAAACACATCGTATACGACCACGAGGGTGCAGAAGAAAGCCTGGAGGTGATGTCAGCTCTGGTCACTGGGAAGGAAGAGATCAGAAAACTCCACCTCAATGCCAGGTACGGAGCATTGGATCTTGGCGGCAGTCTGGTGGAAGAGCTCGATTCGAATGATGATGCAGAACACGATGATGGGGATGAAGTAACGACGCGGTCGTCGGGGCAGGCTCAGGGGCGCGTGCTCGCTACTGGAGAGCGCCGAAGTCTGACCAGGGGTTTTCTCATCTGGAGGCTTCTTAGTCACGAGTGGAACAAGTGCTTGGAAAGGGATGATGCTGACCGAATCTGGCGTCGGAGCCGGGAAGCCATTTTGATGAGTAGCTGACGAGCCATGTGAGACCGGCCGATAGAAGGAGTACAATGGCAAGCGCGTAGCGTGGGCGTTCTGCCCCAGGACGTCAGTCTATCTACATGCAGGGGGCGTATGTTGTGTGTGAGACTCACGGTTCAACGTGTGATGCTCAAAGTTGTAAGAGATCCAAATGAAGGATGTCAATGCGCTGTCTCCCATTAACTTTCCATACGAGCAGCTGCTGGTCGAGGCGTGCAGAGCTCACCAGAGGGCAGTGAGATGGAGTCGCCCATTCTGTGCCATTGCAGCGAGGTGGAGGACTCAGCCTCCTAGCACCTCATTGGGGAAGACCGTTGAGATGAGGCTTGGTCGCTCGAAATCGAGATACCCAGGTTGGTAGTTACCCAGGTTGGTAGTGGTGGGTACCCAGGTAGCCAGGGATATGGCGTCGTGTCAGATACTGGCTTAAATTCCCAGCGACCTGTCAACCCATTAGATGTTTGAGCCTTGTTGAAGCCAGCGGAGCCTTTTCAAGACGAAGGCCAGGACAAGGAGGGACGAGATGATGGGAGGCGTGTGTTTGATCTTGAGCCAAGGGACAACCAACGGCGGCCGTGACGACGCTCTTCAGGGGCAGACAAGTCATCATTGTCTTAGGTAAGCCGAACGGAGCCACTCAACGCGTCTCCGTCCCAGGACCCGCGTCAAGCTCCTGCTCCCTGTACAGGAGGATCCGTGCACGGCGCACGTAACAGGACAGGCAGCTTCCATCTGACACAATCTACGTTGACCACATTCTGACCCCTCTGATCACACAGCCTTCTCCTTTGTAATCCATCGTCTACACAGTTCGAGGCGAACGTGCACAGCCGCCAGAGATTGATGGAGACATGGCTGGCTTCAATGATGCCCCCATCATCCAGAAGCTGGCCGTCCCTGGCGTGACCCTGCTCATTCTCTTCCTAGGGTACTCCTCTCAGTACCTCTTCCTCACAGCGGCCGATCTGGCCCCTGGCCCCCTCACATCATCACAGCTCTACACCTTCAATGGCCTTCTGTTGTGTCTGTGGTTCACCTACTACAAGGCATGCACCGTCGATCCTGGTCGCTACATCTTCACCTCCAAGATCCTTGAGGTGCCCGACGATAACAATGGCAACGAGACGAACCCGTCCCGCGATGACAACCTCAACCTCAACAGCTATGCCCGCTGGTGCCGCAAGTGCGAGGCCCCCAAGCCGCCACGCGCCCACCACTGCCGGACGTGCCGCCGCTGCATTCCCAAGATGGACCACCACTGCCCCTGGACGACCAACTGCGTCTCGCTGACGACGCTGCCGCACTTTCTCCGCTTCCTCGTCTACACCAACCTCGCCCTCGCCTACCTCTCCTACCTCCTCTTCCTCCGCTTCGCCGCCCTCTGGTCCGACCGCCGCCTGCCGGCCTACCTGGGTCCCTCGCTGCCGGCCCTGACCCACCTCGCCTGCCTCGCGGGCGTTGACTTTCTCACCTCGGTCGCCCTGGGCATCATGCTCGCCACGACGACCTACCACTGGCTCTTCAACATGACGACCATCGAGTCCTGGGAGGCCGACCGCCACGATGACCTCGTCGCCAACCGCGGCGGCCGCGCCTGGTGGGACGCCGGCCGCGCCCCCTACCAGCGCGTCGAGTTCCCCTACGACCTCGGCCTCTTCGCCAACCTCGCCCACGCCATGGGCACCCGCAACCCCCTCCTCTGGCTCGCCCCCTGGGCCGCCGGCCCCTCCGTCTCGCCCGTCGAGGGCCAGGGCGCCGGCTGGACGTACGAGGAGAACGGCTTCAACGCGCGCGAGGGCATGTGGCCGCCGCCTGACCCCAACAAGATGCGCGGCCGCGGCGCCTGGCCCGCCGCCAGGGCCGCCCTCGACAGGGAGGGCCAGGGCCCGCGGTACACGACCCCCGCCGAGGACATGGCTGCCTTTCGCCGCCGCCAGGAGGCCGACCTCCGGCGGTGGGAGGGTAGCAGGGCCGAGATTATGGAGGAGCTCGAGGAGGGCGAGGACTACGACGTGCTGGACGGGGATGCGGAGGACGGCGTGCGCCTGCACGACGCTGCGGGCGGTGCGGCCTGGACCAACTCGGACGGCGAGAGGCTGTACGACTACGGCGTCGACGAGGACGCCGAGAACACAGAAGTCGGCCTCCGCCACACCATCGTCGGCGAAGCCGATGACGACGTGCCCCTGGCAGAGCTTCTGCGTCGGAGAAAAATCCGCCAAAAGGACGGCGAGGAGTAATGACATCGAGCAGATACGAGTTCACGTAGCGAGAGGAAATATGGGACATGGAGAACCAAAAAAAAGTAGCAACAATTTCTTTTTCAGTAAAAATCTAGACAAAAAGCGAGCATCACGCCGATCCAGCGCCAAACGCGACGCTGACCATCCTCCCCCGGCCGAGAGCTCTCTATCTCTACAAGATGGGCAGCCAGACCCAGCTTCCCTCCCCGCTTCCCGAGCCGATCTGGCTTGCCGCGGCGAAAGTAACAGGACCCCCTTCGGTCTGCTCTTCTGGCCACATGAGCGCGTCACCTCTGCGATCCCCTACGCGACGAGAAAGCGAAACAAAAGAGGTCGCTTGTCGTGCCTGCATGCCCCCGTGTGCGGGCTGTCAGAGGAAACATATAAAAAAAAAAGGACTTGTTGAGCATCGTCAAAGTTCATCAAGCCATCAGATCAACACAACTTTGCATGCCCGTGGGAAGGACCAGCCTCGATCACCAATCGTCATCCTCCTGCTTCTTCTGCATGGCGTTCTTGCGCGCCAGCAGCGCGTCGGCCAAGCTGTTGCCAAGACTCGGCGTCGGCGTGTTGCTGCGGCTGTTGTCGGACCCACTTGCGCCGTTGCTGATGACCGAATCCCGAGGCTGCTGCGCGGAGAGGGCGGCGGGCTTGCGACCCGCAGCCGGGCGCTTGGCAGGGGGCGGGGGAGGTGCCCTCGGAGCCGGCTCTTGCGCCATCTCCTCGACGTACGCGGCGGGCACCCAGGCCTGCTGGCCGCCACTCTTGCCGAGCCACCACCCTTGGATCTAGTCAGTACGTTGTTTTCAGCCTCGCGCGTCGATAGACATACCATTGTTCTCCTTCTGCACAATTTCAATGATATCGCCCGCCTTGATGGACAGCTCATTCTCCTTCTGCCCGTCAAAGTCGTACAGCACCTTAGCAATGACCTTGGCTTTGGCGGGAGGAGCAGGCGGGGGCGGAGGAGGGCCCCGGGAAGACGTCGCCGAGGTGTTCCTGGTATGGGAGGGCAGTGGGGCATGAACAGCCGCCTGCGTTTGCTGAGCAGCCGGCTGCGCGAAAGAGGGTACGGGCCTGGCTGTGGAGGCGGCGGCGGGGACAACAACAGCGGCCGGAGTCGGAACTGGCCGAGGCTGAGGCTTGCGTGCGGTGGTGGGCTGGTTCCTGGCAGGTCGGCCATTGGGACCACCAGGTCGGATGAGCTTGCCACGAGTGATCGGCCTAGGCGGCACCGGCTTGCCCTTTGGCGTAGGTCTCGACCTCGACTGGGGGGACTCTCCAGCACGGGTGTGAATAGCACCGCTCTTGTAGAAGTCCACGGACTGTGGTGAGTCCTTGAGCACCTTGACCTGCTGCATCTTGCCTGGCTTCTTGGCGTACTGGATTGCCTCAGCGATCTGAAGATTGAATCCTCCGGGCATGACGCGCTGCATCTGAGTAAAAAGCTCAGTCTTGAGAACGCAGTTCAGAAGAGGATCAGCCTCTTGGGGGGATCCGATCAGTAGCGAGAACCAGTCGTCCTGGGCGTTCGAAGCGCTGACACCCTTGATGGCACCAAGCGGCACCGCACGCTCGACCGTGATCTGGGGCTGCCCGTTGACGAGCATCTGAGCGATGATGTAGAACTTGCTGTTCGTCACGACAATGGTGCGGGGGCTAGGCTTGCTGGAGCGACCAAACTTGGCCTCGAGAATCTCACCACGGCACGAGAAAACGGCCTTCTCGTTACCTCCCAGACCGACAGCGTTGCGGATCTGCGCACCAGGGCCAGTCGAGGCGTTGAGGCCCATGTAGTCCCCGAGGAAACGCCTTGAGCCCAAAAGACTCATACGGCGCCTCTCCTTGCGGCCTCCCAGGACCTGGTGGCCGTGGTCTCGAAGGTGCAGGTACTCGGCGCCAGTTCTCTTCTTGCGCCAGAAGCGTTGAATGCGAGTTGCAGACTCGGCACGATAAGCAAGGTAAGCGCGCCACATGCGCTGGATTCGTGTAGCCATGTTGTGCCAGTAACGATCACGCATGTGCTCGAGAGCGAACAGGGTCTCAGGCGACTTGATAAACGCTTTGGTCACACCCATCTGCCATTCTTCCTTCGGAATACTCGTGTCCTTAAAGATCTGCTTGACCGCGGCCTCATATGACCCCGTCCAGGTGTACTCGCCGGCATACGATGTTGCAGGCGACAAGAGGAAGAAGCGGTCGACAAACTTCTCGAATGACTGCCGGTACGCGAAGCCCGCACGACGGATACGGACGTTCTCTTGCAGACCGAGGTACTTGACCTGGTGCAGGACGTTCGGAACGTTGTATTCAGTCGGCGACTTGTTCTCGTTCGGCTTGATCGTGCGAATGTAAGATGGCTGGCACTTCATCAGTGTTTCCACCAGAGCGTTGGCTGAGCTACGGATACGGTCGCCGGCGGATGGGGGCTGCTTTCGGTTGTCCTGGTCGACCTGGTTAGGGAAGAGCGCGTGTACGAACTGGTTCCCGCTCGTTTGGAACAAGTTGAGAAGACCCTTGAGAAGCAGATCCTTGTTCTTGTCCGTGATGCCATCGACCGTGTAGCTCACGTCACCTGCGTAGTGCTTGATGATGAAGCTGCCCTGCCGGGGTGTCAGGTGAGGGTTAGACATGCTGTTGACGCTCTGCATGAATGTACGGTCGCAAGCGGCCGGGTCAGCGTGAGCCGTCTTGGTGGCGTCCTTCATGGCGGAGAAGACACCAGGTGGCCTTGTAGATTCAATGAGGTCGCAGACAATCTTGTTGTCGAAATACTTGATGGGTGTCCACTGGATCTGCTCCCTCGCGTATTCTTCTTGCTCCGTCTTCAGCGTCAATTGAATGAAGATTTGCTGCAGCTTCTCGTTGACGTAGTTAATGCACAGTTGCTCGAAAGTGTTCTTCTCGAAGATCTCGAAACCGTAGATATCAAGAATGCCGATGGCGTTCTTGGAAGCCTGCTTGGCCTTGAGAGATTGGTTGACGCGGTTGACGATCCAGTCGAAGAGGTTGTTGTAGATGGCTTTCGCGAGGGCATCGCGCGTGGCAATGGCCTGAGCGGGGTTGGCCGGGGATTCAATGACCTCGCCGTTGCGGGGGGTGAGGATTCGAATCGTGATGGACTTGACAAGCTGCTCAGGCGTCACCTCCAGTAGGTAAGCCAGGAAGTCCACGACGGACTGATCCGTGATGGCGGCATATCCCTCCTGGTCCTCCTGGAACTGGATGTTACCCGTCCACAGTACAGCCGCGAGCATACGGAAAATCTCATCCTGTTCCGCCTGGTTGAGACCAATAATCTTCATGGCGTTCAGTGTGTCCTGGTACTCGGCGAGATCGTCGATTCCGTCCACGTCGAAACATTTTGATCGGCTCGTGTAAGCGTATGTCTCGGGCGTTTGGATGCCGAATTGCTGTCGGTAGGTCTGCGAAGCACCCTTGGTGAACTGGTAGAAGATGTGGAAGTTGCGCTCGTTGGTAATCTGGCCAGTGACTCGCGTCTTCTCGAGGAGGTAATTCGTGATGTCGGCTCCCACTGGCTCGCCTTGGGCGTTGAAGTGCAGCTGGAGGTATTTGCCGAAGCGGGAGGAGTTGTTGTTCCGCAACGTCTTGGCATTGCCAAAGGACTCGAGCAAGGGGTTTGTGGCCAGCACCATGTCCTTGATCTGCTTGATGTCTCCAGACTCGCCTCCTGATACACTGGCAATGTACTGCATGATGCGCTTCGCCGCCTCGGTCTTGCCAGCGCCCGACTCGCCCGAGATGATGACGCACTGGTTTTCCTGGTAGGCCTTCATGTTGTAGTACGCCGACTCGGCAATGGCAAAGACGTGCGGCGGCACCTCGAGACGGTTCTTGCCCCTGTAGCTGTCAAGAACCTCCTCGGTGTATATGCCGAGATCGCGAAAGGGGTTAACAGATACCAGCACATGGCCAATGTATGTGTAGATCTCGCGACCCTCGAATCGCTTCTTCAAGTTGTCGTTGATCGCCTCGTTGGACACCTTACTGAGCAACGTAAGGTCGGACACGCCAATTTCCTTCTTCTTGGTAACTTCGTAGGTGGCCTTCTTGGGTCTCGCCGCTGCGCCGCCCTGGCCCGATGCGCCCGCCTGGGCTTTCCTATCTTTCGGTCGTCTCGCGAAACCCTACAACTCGGAGGTGCGATCGTCAGTTCAGTTGCCCTCGGGCGGTGTGCCACAGACGGGAGCCTGGAGCACCCGAAGTTGGGCGCGCGGAGTGTCTCACCATGATGGGCGTTTCTGGCGGGGGGGAGGAGGGAAGGTAGTATCGATGCGCAGTTGGTGTAGCTGGGCGGCAGCTTTGACGGTGAGTTGGGATGCAGAATCAGAAAGAAATGCGCAATCTTTGTGAAGTTGCTTGCCTAGGCAATGACGCTGGAATTCATGGGGGGGGGATTACGCAGTGCGCTGTGGCTGGTTCCTGAGATGTTGGCGGCGGAGCTGCACCTACCTGGCCTTCCTTGGCCCGGCCGGCTAGGTTGGGCGGGCGGCGTGCCTGACGAGTTCCCATACGCAATCGTCCGAGAATCAGCCGGGACGATGGCTCAGCCTCAATCGAGTCGAGTCTCGGGGCCATCGGATTCGCTTGGTACTAGCGCCACCATCGGTTCCTGGCATTCCGCATGTATCTAGGTACATGAGGGGACTCAGGTACTTTAGGTAGTTTGAACGAACAGGATATTGAAAGAAAGGCCTAACACTCGTAATCGGACACCAATACGTGGCCCCAGGATCCAGCTTCGTATGCACGCGACTCAAATACCAACTTGCCCCGGGCCCGCAGCCTGTCAATCTCTACCACCATGAACGGGACAATAACAGAGCTTTCCCCCCTCCAGCATTGCGTCTCCAGACCCGCATCGCCAAACCCAAGTAGTTTCACGACACCGGCCCCAAGGGTCGTGGGACCAAGGGGTTGGGTACCATCAATCCCTCTTCGCATTCATTACAGCATTTGCTACTCGATAGGGTATCACTGTTTTTTCAAGGCTGATCGTTGGTGCCTCAACGTTCCAGGCGTGGGCCGTGTCATCCTCTTCACATCATTCATCGTCCATCTCTGCCATTATGCTCCAAGACCAAGGTCTCTCACGAGTCGCACGTCATCCGCCTGCCGCTCCAGAGCTGTCCTCATGCGCTCAGAATATTCCGCCTCCTGCTGTTCAAGATGCATCTCCTCTTCCGTTTTTGGTTCTCGGTCGCTAAAGTCGCTGGGTTTGAATCTCGGCGTCTTGGAGAGACTGACCAGGCCCAGCTTCTCACCAGTCCAGAACAGAATCTCGCCGTCGTTGATTCGTTCCGACTGGCCGGGCATCTGCGTCGACAGAATCTTCCTCGCCAGGTCATCGATGCCCGGCATCTGCGAGAACAGAGATGGCCGATTGATGGGCTCACTTTGCCCGATCCTCATGCGCCGCACCTCGGTGAAGCCATCCCGCTCGAACCACTTGATATAGCCGGATCCGTCGGAGAACACTATGCACGTACCGTGCGTGATGACCGACAGAATCTTAGACTGCGAGGCGTTGTATCGATTCTTGAAATTCGAATTGTGCTGCCTGCCGCTCTGAGCCCTGTCCGTGTTCGAGAGTGCGTAAAGTTCCAGGGAGCCCTTGGTGTTGTATTCACCTCCGGCAATGAGCGTCCGTCCCGGCTTTTCCTTCGACTCGCGCACCTGATCGACCGAGAGCTCGCCGTTGCGGCGGACCTCGGTGTCCAGGGGCGAGAACGAGTGTGGGAGAGAGGCAAGACTGGCAAGCCTGGCACCCGAGTGGATGCTCCCGACAATGGGCGCAAGTTTTCTCCGGTCATAATGCAGAATGTTGCTGAACCGTCCGGCCACGTATATGTCGTCTGAAAGGACAGTGCCATCGCTTGATATTGGGAGATGCAGGATGCTGAGCGGGTGAGGTTGAGAAAGGGGCGCGTACTGTGGTAGCGGATCCGTATCGAAAATCCGGTCTATCGCATCGTGGGGCCGGTGATGTCTTGCCCTATAGTCGTAAAGGTGGATGCCCAGGGAAGTGCCCACGGTCAGGGGGCAATCAACGTGTGCACTTGAAAGCGCCGCAATGGACCATTCGAAGGACTGGTCTGACACCACAGCCAGACATTCGAGGTCAACTTCCTTGAGATGGCCCTGCACAGCAACGAAAGCCCTTTTCCCTTGGCTGTCTACGCTGATGCACTCTGTGACACCGGCATCGATCTTGCGTGACCGGCCAACAGCACCTGGCCCGTCGATATGAAGAATGCCGGGGGCGCTCTTGGCTACTATGGCACCTTTACGGCCCCTCCGGCCTTTGACATCCCAGAGACAGATTGAGCCGTCGTCAAGCGGTGATACGGCCAGCATGTTCCCCGGATCGTCTGGAGGATTATACAGCGCAACGCCTCGTACATCCAGTAGATCCTCGAAGCTGCCGTCTCGAATGCAAGGTTGTTGCAGCCAGCTGGTGGTCACAGGTGCATTGCGCTGGATGTATTCGTCATACCAGCAGACGGATTCGCCGGGAAATGTTGGGTCCCAATTGGCGATTTCACGGAAACGCCGTTCCTTTCGCGCAGCCGATGTTCCATGGACGGCTTGTACTTTTGGTTCTGCGGCGTCAATCTCTTGGTTCAGAGAAACAGCAACATCGAGTAAAGGTTCATTGAGTACGTCTCCGTCAAGAACTCTGGCCATGCGACGGCGCCGCTCAAGAGTCTCTAGAAAGGGCGAGTCTTCAAACGTTCTTGATCTCCAATGACTGTTGTCTAATGAGATTTCGCGAAGCTTACGACATCCGAGCTGCAGACTGGGGAAGTCTTGGGGCTCCAGATCTAGTGAGGGGCACGTCGCTCCATCAGCCGAGTGACTTGAGACGAGACGGAATGAACGTTGCTTGCTTACACGTGAAGATTCTGAGCAGAATTTCGTCCGGAAGCCGCTGGAGCGTCCTGTCAACCTCTTGAGACGCCATAACCAAGGATCCAGCACGGCAACACCAACGCCGCGTTGGGAAGATGAAACAAGGAAATGACAGGCGTGAGATGCGAGGATGGGAGTGATGCTTCGGGCGAATGAGGACATAACATGCGATGCTTATCGATCGCTATCGTTATCGTAATACATGGTTACCCCCCCAGGGGCCGCGGCAGAGGTGCCCGGGGCCCACCGTACGTACTGCGGGGTGGGGGGCCTCTTTTCCTCATCCCAGAGTCTAGAATCTACCTGTGTATACCTTACATTACTTACGATTGACGCAAGGACTGGCGTCCACAAGGTTATAACCCAAGGGCCAAACACAGCCTTCAACGAACACACAGTAAGACTCTTCATCCCACCAGATCAACATATTTCCGCCTGCGATTCGGCGGAGGTCGTAAGAGCCAATCGCCACGGCTGGGCATGACATACCCGCTTTCAGTCGGATGGGAAGATGGCTGGAAATAGGGGGAAAGTGGTCTACAGTTTGTACCTCGCCGAGTCAAACGAATTCGGACATTATGTGCAGACTTTATATTGGTGTTTTTACTCCCAGAAGATATTATTTTGTTATCACAATAGTCATAAATTATTTACCTCAGCTTGC
>NW_003315030.1:719464-731322 GCF_000150825.1 Verticillium alfalfae VaMs.102
ATCGACGCAAAATCATGACTCCGGGACGTAGACCGTCTGAGCGCGGGGTGAAGCTCCTGGGCGCGAGGTCAAGAGCCTCGTATCTAAAGCCTAGAATACTTTCGGTATAGCATAGGGGATAAACCTAAAGTCCTGGAGGAGCATGAGCGGTTGTTCGGATGACGCTCAGGACGCGTCAGACACAGCTTGCTGTCAGATTTGACTCGTGTCCAGGAAATGCGGCTGCCCAGGCGCCTTGGAAAAGTCACGACGATGTTCGAGTAAGCGATGAGCAGGCAGTGATATCCTGAATCCTGCAGGTTGTTGTTGCATACGATGCACTGCTCTCCGTGGATCCTGTCCAGATCGGGCTGTTTCAGTCCGTGGTCGAGCTGATATTCCGCGACGGGCGCTGTTGCCCAGACGCGACAGCGCGACGAAGATGGTGTTGGAACCGAAATCCGCGACGCGCCCTCCGCGCCAGCTTCTGCACATGCCAGGTCCTTCTACCGGGCGAGTGCGTACGAAAAAGGGCCGAGTTCCTGTGGAAGGGCGCCGCCTTGGATGACCTCGGTCGCCAGTCGTATCCTACATCCTGAGACAGGGCCCTGGTATGGGGGAGGCCATCCAGACAAGGGGTAGAAGACAGGTGGGTGAGCGAATGGTCTCCTCAGTCTCGTGTATCGCACCGTGAATTAAGGTCGTCGAATGTCGAAGGGCAGGAGGATGAGAAGGCTTCAAAAAAGTTCGAATAAGAATATCAAGATGCGGGCAGATCGGATATTTAGACTAGATGGAAGGCATCCATCAGCACGATGGTCCCATGGACAGACGATCTATAAACAAAGTCGTACGATTTTGAAGTCATGGCCATGTGGGTGGTCTCATGGTGTGGCTGCTGCCGTGCGGATGCATGCGATGGCATCTGCAGGAGAGACGGCGGGCTGTTGGACCGAGCTGGTGGATTCGGCACTGGAGGGTCATTTTTCGACAGAAAGTCCCATGTTTCCCCCTCGCACCCACGGTATGTCAGGCAAGGGGTGGCAGGAGTCAAGAGAGCCAGGGGTCAAGGGGGTTCTCCTACTGCAGGGGTGTGGACCAGATTCTGGGGGAGAAGGTGCTTCGCGGTGCACCGTCGTTTGTTGAGTTTGGACGGTATAGTTGCATTGGCGCGGTCGAGGGGGAACAAAGCGGTCGCAACCATGGACCTGGAGGGACCAAGCTGGTGCGACCTGACTAGGATCTTGAACCTGGCCCTTCTCTTTTCATCACTCTCCCGACCACGAAAGGAGGGATACCTCGCCTCTTGGACTAATGGCGCCGGTCATTCAGGCACCTCAAGGTTTGGTAGGTCTGTATAAGGTACTATGAATGCGGCCAGGCAAATAGGTAAGGGTCAGGATGCAGAGGAGGCAGAAAGACTAAGAAGGTCCAGCCCAGGTCAATACCTGCCTACTCCCCCCCCTGTTCAATAATGTGCCAGCAATAGCAACAGGTTCGCAGGAGCGACCGCATTGCCCAATTAGTAGTGACCACCAACCAATCTACTGATGTGACCCCAATGCCCAGGCCCACTGCCCCCAAGCCATGGCACAGTTAAGCGCCCGACAACGTGGGTCTGTCCAGAGAAGGCCTAGCGTCGTGCATCCGAAACTGAAGCTGTCCACTCACCGATTGCGATGGTGCATCGCCGTTGTCTTGGGTCTTGGGACCTTCTCTGTCTTCTCATGTTCGCTCTTTCCGACAATGACCTCGCCGGCTCGGCGGCGGCAAGAGTACCTGGGTAGTAGACAAATATATCCCTTTTCTTACCCTCATCCCCCGCCTCCGTCTCTCTGTCACCAACTTCCAGGAGCCATGCCTCTGGATCTATGACCAACGATCGACATTGTCTTTCTCTCCTGCATCGTGCGACTTGACCAACTTGACGGAATCCACATTTTGCCTTTCAAGGCCTCAAACCCAGGCGCAAAACGACCCTACACCACCCCACCCCCCCTGGTCACCGACGAAACGTCACAAGAGCCTCGACTCGTCTCCGTCAAAGCGTCTCTAACACGTCTCGTCTCAACTCAAGCCAAGCATTGTCACAATTGCCCTGTCGTCTGATGCCTCGCTACCACCTCCCGCTCGTCCAAAGCTAGCTGATACGAGTCTATCCAGCTGCGAAACCCCGATTCCCCAACTCCTGCGTCTGATCTGCCAGGCCTCACAGGCATCGTCGTTTCCTCTCTACCAGGCTCGCCTTTCTGGCGCCCCGCTTGCTCCAGCAGACCCAAGCACACGTCAAACGACCTGTCGGACCTTGTGCATAGCTTGCCCAAGCAGCTCCATGCCTGCGTGCCACCCGAACAACTTGTCAGCCCGCCAAGGTTGTCTCCCTTGCTCACAACCCATCTGGTTATACCCCGATACCACTACCACCGGACCACGGCACCAGCTCCAAGATCAACAATTATCTTCGAGGTCGGACCCTAGCATCCTAGTCACGGCATCGCGTCTACCCGTTGGGTTGCCATCCCGTTATCCTAAACAGCCCGGCCTTTGCGTCTCATCCATCGCCTCTTTTATGACCTTATACCCCCGCGTCTCATACGTTTGACCTTTTTCTTTCCCTCTGCTCTACCTCCACCTCCTCTCCTGCATTCTTTTTCTTCTCTCGTGTTCCGTCATAGTACGTGGTGAGGAAGTAGAGTCGCAACCCAACTTTCGACACCCTCGCCTGACGGAATTCCTTCCATTCCTTCACGCAGCTGCTGGCTCAGATCGCTCTTTTACGACTCGGCTGGACTTCCGTTATTGCTGGGGCGCTTTTGGTTCTCTACGACACTTTTATTTTAATTCGACAGCAAGATAAAGGATACCGGGACGGCCTGGTTGGATACTCGGCTCAAGCGCTCTGGTGGGAAACTCAGGCTCGGGCATACCTAGCTCGTTGAACCAATTTCGGAGCACCGTTGTATTGTCGCCGGACGACACACTTAATCAGCATTCGAGACCGAAGCGCGAAAACGAACCGCCAAGATGCCTCTCGCCAACTTTTCCCTGGTCAAGAAGCAGTTCACTGCGACGAAGATGCTGTTCAACATACTCTTTTGGGGTGTGCACTGGGGCATCTTTGCCTTTGGATGGTAGGTCTTCGTCGTTCGGGACCATGGTAAAGGAGGAGGAGGGCTGACTGTGTTCTCCAGGTACAAACAGGCTGCCGAGCCTAGGCTGGCGCCACTCAACACACTGAAATATTCCGTGTGGATTTCCAGAGGTGCTGGTCTCGTGCTTAGTGTGGACGGCACATTGATCCTGCTCCCCGTCTGCCGAACCATCATGCGATGGATCCGGCCGAAGATCAGATTCCTACCTCTAGATGAGAACATCTGGTTTCACAGACAGGTGGCGTATGCCATGGTGTTCTTCACCCTGCTGCACACAGGTGCTCATTATATCAAGTAAGCGATGTTCATTCGTGGCGATTTCAACCCTCGCTGACCTGCTTAGCTTCTTCAATGTCGAGCGTGCCCAGCTTCGTCCTGAGACTGCAGTCCAGATCCACTACGCGCAAGCTGGAGGCGTTACAGGCCACATCATGCTATTCTGCATGCTCATGATGTACACGACTGCTCATTCTCGTATTCGCCAACAGTCTTTCGAGACATTTTGGTACACACATCACCTCTTTATCCCCTTCCTCCTCGGCTTGTATACCCATACGGTCGGCTGCTTCGTGCGCGACACCGCCGCCCCTTTCTCTCCCTTTGCCGGCAAGGACTACTGGGAGCACTGCATCGGTTATCTCGGCTGGCGCTGGGAGCTTTGGAGCGGTGGCCTCTACCTCATCGAGCGCCTGTACCGTGAGATCCGGGCCCGCAGAGAGACTAAGATTACCCGTGTCGTTCGCCACCCATACGACGTTGTCGAGATCCAGTTCAGCAAGCCTTCCTTCAAGTACAAGGCCGGCCAGTGGCTCTTCCTTCAGGTCCCTGGCATTTCCAACTACCAGTGGCACCCATTCACCATCACCTCTTGCCCGTTTGACCCCTACGTTTCGGTCCACGTTCGCCAGGTTGGTGACTTTACCCGCGCTCTCGGCGATGCCGTCGGCGCCGGTGCTGCACAGTCTAAGCTGTATGATGGCGTCGACCCCATGGGCATGTACGAGGTGGCTCTGCAGAACGGCCAGCAGATGCCTAGCCTCCGCATCGACGGCCCTTACGGTGCGCCCGCCGAAGACGTCTTCAACAATGAAATTGCCGTTCTCATCGGCACTGGTATCGGTGTCACGCCGTGGGCCTCCATCCTGAAGAATATCTGGCACCTGCGCAACGGACCCAACCCTCCCACCCGTCTCCGTCGTGTCGAATTTATTTGGGTCTGCAAAGACACTGGCTCTTTTGAGTGGTTCCAGACCCTCCTTTCCTCGCTCGAATCTCAATCCGACGAGGCTGCACGCACACCAGGCAGCAACGGCATTGAGTTCCTCAAGATCCACACCTATCTCACACAGAAGCTCGACATGGACACAACCCAGAACATCGTTCTTAACTCGGTCGGCGCCCAGCTCGATCCTCTCACCGAGCTTAAGTCCCGCACCAACTTTGGAAGGCCAAACTTTTCCAAGCTCTTCTCAACCATGCGCGATGGCATTCTCGACCGCACTTACCTCAACGGCCTTGAGGGCAGCATGCGGACGACGGTTGGTGTCTACTTCTGCGGCCCCTCCGCAGCCGGTATGTTATTCATCTCATCTCAATGCAACGAAGCCCATGCTAACGATGGTTTCCAGCCCGAGATATCAAGGGTGCTTGCAAGGACGCCGCCATCCCTGAAGTTAACTTCCGTTTCTGGAAGGAGCATTTCTGAGCGGGATGTCTTTTTATGTCGTCTGTGTGTGGATCATGGGGGTTTTTTCTTGAGACTCGAAACAGCGAGCATGAGACCTGGGAGCGTCAGCGGGCCAATGTCATTTACAATGAAATGTGCAACCGATTTTAGGCATCGATCGGGTGCATCATCTGCCATTCATATACTTTTTCTAGTCTCGGCACCATGGTCGCACTTTGTCATGGTGATTCCCTCAAGGAGGTTTGCATATTGTGCCGAACTGCGCCCAGCCTGAATTTGCGATGCCTGCCGTCCGCATAGCGTTACTGGTTCTTGTGAAGACTTAATTTGCTTCCACACCCTGGGTCTGCTCGTCAGGGAGTTTGTACATGGATATACGTCAGTCGGGCAGTCCGTCTTTTTCACTCATGGACGGTCCGTCTTGCGGCACCATCTTATCAATTCACCAATCAGCCTGCTGGAGCAGATGGACAGCCCGCTGCCAGCTTCGACTGTGTCATCGCGCAAACGAACCATGCCATCCACCATGGTACACGCTCCGTCACGCAAAACGCATGCCCCCTCAGCCGGCCGCGTCCCCTTGAACACGAGTACGTTGAAAATGTTCGTGTCATTCGAATTCGTCTATCTGCATCATGAGTCTGCTCTGAAAGCCAGAGGACGAGGCGCTAGCTAGCTATACACATCTTCTTTCAAGTGAAAAGGACCAATATTCGCCGATCGAAATGCCAAAATGCAACATGACCAGTTCAAGTCGCGTTGTGCCCTGCCCTGCCCGCATGCAATGCTTTCCGTATTGAACAAAAAAAAAACCAAGTACACTGAAGTGAAGCATACAGCCATATGAGACGCGGTTGGGCTGAAAAATGGGGCCAGTCAATAAGACCGACGAAGCGAGGCGGGCTCGAATACATCGCATCCCTCGTCTGTGTCGGAAAGCGCTCATCTAGCAGGACATTGCATGAGTAAACTGGAAGGGTGGTCCTTATTCGTCCTGTTTTTTTCCCCGCCTCCGAACCAGACGGAACGCCAAACCCCGCCCTACTTAGGAACGCCGATGACCACCCTCCTCCTGGAGGCGTCCCACGTTCTCTTCCGTCAGCGAGTCCCTAGCCTCAGGGGCTCGGAACGAGGACGATCTCAGAGGCGGTTGCTCCCTGCCCCCGGCCGCCTCCATCATTTTCCCGGCCTGTGCTTGCAGCACCATTTCCTCTGTGTCCGAATGTCGGATCGGTTTGATGTTCTCGTAGGCCGCCGGCGAATCGAAAGGTGAAGGCTCGTGGCCGTTGTGGGACATGGGTTTTGGCGTCAGCGGACTTTGACGGCCCTCTTCCTCGAGAGCCCGCACTTTGCTGTCCACCACGCCGGCATCGGCGACATGACTGGCCTGGCCTGCGGTGCTCGCTGCGTCCTGTGTCTGGCCGGGAGCGTCTTTATCTCCCCTGGGGCCATCGTCCAGGCCGACGCATGGTATGTCCGCGTTACTGCAATGCTCCGCAGTGTCAGAACAGTCCGAGGTTGATAGAGCAATCTCTCCCCGTAGCCGTGGGCTCTTCCTTTTGGTGAGACTCCACCGTACGAGCTTTCGCTCCAGCGTCTTTCCCTTGACTGGCTTCGCAAGGTAGTCGTCCATGCCAGCCTTTCTACATTTCTCTCTGTCGCCCTGAATCGCCGATGCCGTCATGGCTACGATGGGGATGTCGCTGACGAAAGTCTTGTACGGGGCGTGCCTTCGAAGCAGATGCGTGCATTTGTAGCCGTCAATCACGGGCATTTGGACATCCATAAGTATGATGTCGGGTTTTGTCTTCTTGCCCTGCTGGGCCGCAACGAGATAGTCCAGAGCTTCTTTGCCGTTCCACACAGCAACCACGCTGAAACCTAGTTTCATGATTGTCTTAGTCGCGATTTGCTGGTTGATTGCGCTTGATCATGTTAGCATTCGTCTCTCTTTTCGAGCAACGTGCGACCTACTTATCCTCAACAACGAGCACATGGATTTTGGAACGCTCCGAGGCTGGAAGATCCTCCTCTTGGCCTGGAGAGGCTCGTAGAGATCGTTGGCGTTGTGGTGAGCTGGTCGTGTCCGGCATCAAAAGCCCGGTTTCAGATGCCATGGGCGGAGTACCGACAAGCTGTTCGTAGTCCGAGCTGTTGCATGACATGCTCATCTCTGACTGTAATCTGCTCGGGAGGCCATCAATCTCGACAAGGGCACCTCCTCTCTGTGGTCCTTGAGGCTTGCTGAACGGGATCCAGAACGTGGCCGTGGTTCCGTTGCCCAGGTCCGACTCGAGCGTGATCTTGCCGCGCATGAGCTCCAACAGGTTCTTGCAAATGGTCAGGCCGAGACCGGTGCCACCGAACCGCCTGGCAGTCGACGCATCACCCTGGCTGAAGGGCTGGAACAGCTTCTTGCGAACCTCCTCCTCGATGCCGATACCAGTATCCTCGATCGTGAATCGAATGATGACTGAGTCGTGCGTCTCCTTCTCCTTCTTGACGCTGAACTTGACGTGGCCCTGGTTCGTGAACTTGATACTGTTCGTCAAGAGGTTCGTCACGATTTGCCGCACTCGTCCAGGGTCTCCGATCACGACCATGTCATTGGTAATTTCTCTCGATACATCAGAGAGGAATGCCAGGTCCTTACGCTCGGCTGCGAAGCTGAGCATCTTGCTGACATCCTTGAGCACTACAGACAGCGAGAATTGGACTTCCTCAATGTCTAGGCGGCCCGATTCCACTTTGGAAAAGTCGAGAATGTCATTGATCACCGTCAAGAGGGCGTTTGCAGATCGTTGGATATTTTCGACATATTCGCGTTGTTCGGAGTCGAGCTTCATATCTTGCAGCAATTCGGCCATACCAATGACTCCCGTGATGGGCGTTCGAATCTCATGGGACATCTGAAGAGGTGGTGTTAGTATAGCAAAGGGGTAGCAGGGGGGGGCGCCACGCAGGGAGACCACCTACATTCGCCAGGAACTGGCTCTTGAGGCGGTTGGCCTCTTTAGCCGCTGCTGCATTCGCCATGGCCTGTTTCTTCTCCTTGAACTCCTCTTCGAGATTGGTTTGCTTCTCTTTCAGCTCGGTCACGTCCATCACAACGCCGATGGCACCTTCCACACAGGCCTCCAGTGATCCGTTGGCTCCATTGGTTCGTTTTCCGGGCACTGGGAGGAAACGTGTGCGGTACCAACGCCCATCAATGCCGTGCTCCTCGACCAATTCTCGCTGCTTCCCATCCAGAATTCCCTCGATGGGCCGCAGGAACTTTGGTTCTTCGCCGGGTGCCAGTTGTGTGTTCAGACGATTGAAGACATCGTACATGTCTTCGCCAATGTACCAGCTGGAATCACGGGTAGGATCCCCGTCGTTCAGATCCCAGATGAGCGCGCCCTCCAGCATTGTGAGCTTGTGATCACGGTCCACCGTAAATATTGTAACGTGCGCATGGGCGAGGACGCTCAGGAGCTGTTGCCTGGTTCGTTTCGCAGCTAGTGTGGCCTCGATACTTTCGTGAACATCAGTACACGTGCCGAACCATTTCTCAATGGCCCCTGTCTCCCGATTCTTCTGGGGAAGCGCACGGCCCAGCATCCATCTCCAATCGCCATCCTTGCTGCGGCATCGGTACTGTGTGACGTAGGGTTCGCCGGTCGCTATGGAGCGCTTCCACCGCGCGGTCGTCTCCATAAGATCGTCCGGATGGAACGGGGTCTGCCATGCGGCTCCTAGCGATGTTTCAGGCGTCAGGCCTGTATAGGTGTACCACCTCGTGTTGAAAAAGTCTGGCATGCCCTCAGCTGTCGCAGTCCAGACCAACTGAGGCATCGTGTCGCAGATGAGCTTAAAACGCTCTTCCTCTCGTTCCTTGATGTCTGTTATCTCCTGAGCCATTGACGTCACATCGCGGAACGTGACCACGCCGGCCAGGAATTCGCCCGTGATATCGTCGGTTATGGCTTCACCTAGAACGTCAAACTGCAGCTTTTCGCCAGCCTTGTTGTGCATACCGACGCGCATGCTCGCGAAGGGCGTTTCGGTCTGGAGGAGTACGGAGATCGGGTACTCGCTTACATCCAACTCTCGTGAGAACGTCTCATCCCAGCACGTCCATCCGGGCAGGAGATCAAATCCGTCCACGGACTTTTCCAGGTCGCCGTCTTCGCGTAGGAGGTCACGGGCAGCTCGGTTAGGGAAAGAAACACTGCCATCCTTCCACATGGCTAGTATAGGCATCTGCGTATTGTCCAGGAGTGCGTCCTTCATCAAGATCATCTTTTGAAGGATGGAGGGCGCGCTTGCATGCGCCGCATTGGAGGGTGGGCCCATGGGAGGGAATGTATTCGATGATAAGGAGACTGCACTCGGGCTGATCCGGAAAGACGGTGAGCTGGAGTCGTGGCTGGAGCTGACGGATGGAGGGTTGGAGTTGGATATGGTCTTGCGCTCAGCAGCATCCAAGAGATTAGACTTGGCCACCGCCTTGCTCAAGGGTAAGGGGGCAGGCGGTGATTGTGTGCTGGTAAAAGAGAGGGTGAAGTAGACTTGGTTGTCTTCGATTTCCCAAATGGTAACAATCATCTTCGCGTACACCTCATAGTCGGACTTTTGCGTCGAGCCCCGGGGCTTAAATCCTGGCCTTCCAATATCCTTTTTCGTTATGACGACATCTACCGCAGCATCTTTGACGGGACTGGCTGAGGGATCTCTGCGGTGTCCTGTCGTAGGGGATGGCCTGGCATCGGTAGTCGGTGTGGATTCCCCGTCCATCAAGTCGGCAGCCGCAGCTGCGTCTTTGGACGTGTGTCGCGAGCCCATCTCCAGCACCAAGGAGTCAAGGAACGATTCCCACACCACCCACACCGGTCGGCCATCTTGCAGCATGTCAATTCCAACTTGAGACAGGGACTGACCCCGCAGCTTCTCGAGCGCATGAAATGAATCGTCGGCAGTATCTGTTTCTAAGCCCAGCATGCGACCCATGGCTTCGTTGGCGAGGACGACGGTTTTGAGATTGTTGAGGACCAGCAACGGGACGGGGAGATACTGCATGGCGGAGAAGGCGAGCTGGCCCGGCGTGACATAGGGCATCGAGAGACGGAAGGGGCTGGAGTTTTGTGATCGCTGGTCGCCGGTAGCGAAACTCGGGGGGTTGTTGCGAAAGAAGCGGTTGGCGGACGTCGATAGGATAGCGGGGACATCATCAGACTGCTCAGGATTCGAGGTGGGTGTTGGGCGGGCGTCAGAGCTGTGTGACGATGCGCCTCGCGCCTCCGGGATCATGGCCGGCGGAGGTGTCTTGCTAGGGAGAGAGGATGCGAGAGCAGAGGTGTGGCCTCGGCCGCCATGGTCGCTGGCAGGCATGGAGTCAAGTGTAACCATTCTGGTGCTCGCCGGCGAGGCATGTGATTGAATGCAGTGGTGACGCCGGGGCTGCAGTGGTGGAGAGGGTCGCGTCGAAAGAGGGCAGTTGCAGCTGGCAACTGGAGGGCTCTGAAGATATCGCTGGCGTCGTGGGCGTAGTTGAATGTCGCAAGAGGTGCGTTTCAACAGCAGCGCATGGTGTCGAAGAGCACGAGTCCTGGCTGGTCACTGAGGACGATGCGAGGAGGAGACGAACAAATGCGACACAGCGGTCCAGACCTAGCCGGCGGAGGGGCTGACTCGGCCCCAGCTGCACGGCCAGAGGGGTTCTGGTGGCGGCACTCCAGTCGCGATCTCGGTGCGACGCCTGTTCGGTAGAGCTAGGACGTGAGCAATTGGACGCCAATCCGCGATGCGTCAAGTCTATTGTGTGTGCGGACTGCGTGTGGGTGTGTATATATGTATGTACGTCAAGACGCTGAGAAGCGGACTAGGGTACCGAATGTGAGCGGGCGTTTGCTGTGGTATGTACAGTACAGGCTTTGGGCCAATTCAGTGTCACGCGATCGCTTGTTCGTCTTCCCGGTTGCTATGCAATGTCGGTGGTGGCAGCAGCAGCGTTGACCCGTTGATGAGAATTGTGGTCTAGAACGGCGTGGCACACGGGCGGTGTTATCGATCAAAGTCGTGGAGACGAACTGGAAGCACCCAGGTGGGGGGGGGGTTTCCGTGGAACACGGCGGGACGGGCTGGGCGGTGGAGGTGGTGGTGGTGATGGTGCTGTTGCTGTTGCTGGCGCTGCGGCGGCGTCTGGGCGAAGCAACAAGACAGCAAGCAATGACTTTGTTCGATGGATGCGTGTGTGTTTGTGTAACGAGGCCAGAAGCAACGAAGAAGGAAGAGATGCGGAAAAAAGATGTCGGAGCGAGACAAGTGAGGAATTGACGGGTGACGAAAACAGAAAGAAACTGACTCGAGCTCGCTCAGATCAACCCTAGTTCACGCCTCATGGAACGTCAGATGCGTGTGACTACCTAGGTAGGTGAAGGTACCGTTGGGTAAGACAAAGGAGGAAGAAGAAGAAGCAGGCGGAGGCAAGCAGAGCTGAGAAATCAGAGGGCGCGGGAAGCATGGGTGGGAAAGGCTTGCATTCCGCGTCAAGGGGAGAAGGGCCAGCATGGAGAAAAAGCAGCCATCCTCCGTCATAGTGTGAACTTTGTTTGCTATGGAGGAGGCACTCGAGGCGATGCGGACCTTCACTTTGGGAGGCACCTGCAGCAGAAGACGATGGGGGAGGAAGGGGACGGGGGGTGCTTATGTCGGGCAGGTAAGGGGAAGGTGGAGGGGGGTTCTGTTTACGCCCGGTACTTGGCCAGACAGAGTTGCCCCGTCCGGGCAAGCAATGTACCTAAGGTAAGGTCTTCTATTGCCTGGGGGGGTGGGGGTCGGGCTGGTAGAAGGAGCAGGACGGACGAGGAAGTTACAGTGGCATTCAGGGCCCTCGAGTGAGAACGATCACTCCTGTCTCTGGTGACAATCCAGCACAACCTAACCACCTCCGTCCGTGCTGTGGAGGGGATTTAGTGTCCTCCTGTTGCCCCTCCACGATCACTGTAGCGGCGGTTCTGGACCATGACGAACCCCACCCCAGAGACACGCATCGCCAC
>NW_003315030.1:731422-734040 GCF_000150825.1 Verticillium alfalfae VaMs.102
TAGAGTGTTTATTCCTAAAGAAAAAAATACAAAAAAAGGGGGGCCCTCCCTGGGGGGGTTAATCAAACTAAAGGTGCCCCCCGGATACAGGCCCCAGTTTTGTACCCCGGGGGTTCCAAAACGGTTACGGTGAATATAGGGGCTTGAACAAGACTATTTATTAGAATTTAATGACCTCCACCTCCTAGGCCCAGAAGAACCTTTGGGTTCGACCTCCTGGGGGAGGGCCTCCTTTCGGGCTGAAAGACAGGTTTTAAGCCTGGTCTATCCCCCCCCTGCCCCCGGCCCACCGAGACGAACGGGAGTAGCATGTGCCGGGTGGTGGTGGCAGGAAAAAAAAACAGCTAAGACTGCAGTCGCCAACAGCATCATTCCTTTGCATACTGTTCGCCAGGCTCCCCAAGAAGGGGGGGGGGAGTCGGCTCCCGAGTCCGCACTGGGAGGTGGTACTGCAGATCAAGGGTCAGGGTTTTCGGGGTCCATCCACACCTATCTACAGCTTTTGCCCAGCCAAACTCCTGCCGATCACGGACGAGAAAACACGCGACGGGCGGGCGAAATGCGACCTGTTGTTGACCAGGCGATACACCTTGACACGCCGAAGCAAACCATTGCCTGCGATCAGGAACCACCAAGGACCCAGAGGAGGGCCTTTCGATTGACCATTGATCAAAGACCTCTGAATGATGTCAGCGCGAGACGAACCAGCAACCAGGAACCAGTTGGGCAGAGCGGTGAATGAGGCTGTCAGCGAGCTGGATGGAGCTTGGCGACCAGGGCCAAATGGGATTGTCCCCTTTGCCAATGATCGAGCAACGGGTTCCCCATCCGTGGGCCAGCGGAGACTCGCTGCGAGACACTTGGCACAAGAGACCCTTCCAGATCGAATTTCGCGCCGGGGAACGGTTCAGCGCGACCCCCCCAGGCACCCAAGAGGGCCAAGTCCTGCAGGTCTTTCGTCTGGGGGGCGGCC
This sequence comes from Verticillium alfalfae VaMs.102, assembly GCF_000150825.1. Lineage (NCBI taxonomy): Eukaryota > Fungi > Ascomycota > Sordariomycetes > Glomerellales > Plectosphaerellaceae > Verticillium > Verticillium alfalfae. Next base: position 732,396 of record NW_003315030.1, read on the forward strand.
ACCCATCGCAGATCACCTGCCGTCTTGGGCCCTGAACCCCCCCCTCCCCTTGCTCGTCTCTGCCGTGCTACGTCATGGCCTGACTACGAAAACCACTAGCACTGCCAACCCGTCTGACACGACCGATGGGTAGAGCAGCACGACTGTCTGGCGAAGCCGCCGGGGGTCCCGCTTCTTCAGCACACGCTGGCGATCATGACATTTGCGCGCTCCGACGTTCTGACAAAACAGTACGGCTCGATGGGACATACGGGCCCTGACCGATCCAGCCTCGTCGAAACGACAATGCTACCACCAGCCGGGCCGCGCACCACCAGCACACCACCACGTTGCAGCGAGCAACGGCGAGTGCCACCAGCGGCGGGGGAGATCGTCAAGTGGCGACATTGTCAGCACCGAGGCAGCTGTCGTGCCGCAGCGCTCCTCTGCACTACCAGAACGAGACGAGCTCGCCGATCACGCAGCAGCCGAGCTGCAGAGGCAAGAAAACCCTTACACTTACAGTAAGGGGCCTAGGATCGTCATCAATGGACCCTTGAAGCCCGCAAACCCTGGGGCACAACAACAGTTTCTTCACGAGATGATTCAACAACTTCTTTTCATATTACTCATCCGTACTGTACCTATCGAGAATTGTCCTTCATCAATCCACACGTCCAGCATGTCCACCACTCTCGTTCCATTCTCGTCCCACAGAAGGAACACTGCCAAGTCTGGGGTCTGCTCTTCACCGAAGGGTTTGCGGGCGTCGCCGCAGGCAGCACACTTTTGGCCTTAGCCTTGGCCGTGGAGGGCGGACTGTCAGTCAGGTCTATTGTCGGTATGGATGCCGACGTGGATTTTGTCGACGCTGACGCCGATGCTGTTGCTAATGACAGTGGTGTTGTGCGTCTTTTCTCCTCGTTAGGTGTCCACAATGTTCGCGACACGTCTTCTCCCCGTTGTGTACCGCAGGCATCACAGGCGAGGAACGTGGCCGGGTTGTGCAAGGTACACAGGCCGCATGTCCATCCCTTCTGCGTAGTCAGCGACTGATCAGTCGGTGCCCGGGATGATGAAGCCAGGGGCTGCAGCGCCGATCCTGAGGTTGGCGGTCGCGTTTCTGGCGCAGGACAGGCGGCGGCGGCGGCGGCGGCCCGCCATGATTTGGCATAACGGCACCTCCTTGGCTGCCCTCGGATGTGGCACTTGGGGCACGTAGTAATTGCCCGGACTTTTGCTTTTTCTCCTCTTGCACGAGCTTCCCACAAGCGCTGCGAAATGGGCGGCCTCGGTCGCCCGCGTCCTCCTCGGGCCGCGTGCAGGAACCCGTTCCTCGTTGCCGTTTTCGAGATGGCTTGAATTTCCCGCTCCGTCATGGCTCACGGTGCCACAACCCCTGCAGCGTCGTATTTGCGCCGCTCCGCCGCCCCGGCGATCGTCCTTCGTATATCCTGCCCGGGGCTCGGCGCAGCTCCACCGAGCCTCTGCCCCGCGGGCGGTGACCGTCCATGCCCCTCTGGCGCGTCGCCTCTCTGCGCTGCGCGGGCCAGCCGCCGCGCCTCGTGCATGGGCTTCTGCCCGCCGCCGCCGAGGCGGTGACCCTCGGACAGGAACCCCTCGCCCGTGTGGCCCTTCATGACGAGTCCCATGTGCTCGTCGCGCA
>NW_003315030.1:734519-737461 GCF_000150825.1 Verticillium alfalfae VaMs.102
ATTCCCTCGCCGGCCCGTGAAAGTCGGCCAGATGCGAGTACGCCTGGACGAGGGCGTCATGTTCCGGCATGCTGGGTGGTGGTGACGCTTCCTCGTTTATATGGATGCGCAGATGCGGGCAGAGTTGGGTTTCAGTACTCGTTGGCAGCGACGAAGAGGCCCCGTCCTGGTCAAATGAAGCCAAAAAAAAAAAAGAAAGAAAGAAAAAGAAAATGGCGGGGCCCGTCAGAGCAGAAATTTGGCTTGCTTCACTCTTGAATTGCTGCAGAACACAGCCATCGACCCTCGTCAAGAAGAGACTGTCCTCCCCTCTACCGGGCCTCCCATGGGAAGGAAAGGTAGGCAGGTAGGTGGGTAGGTCAGGTGAGTGGCAGAGCGAAGCCTCTGGAAGACTGTCAATGTCAGCACCCGAGGAGAATGACAGCGGTGCGCGCATGCCCCCCCTGTGAGCACGCGTCAGGCTGTACCTGCCTGATATGAGGTCGTCGGGAAGGTGTACGTACGTTGCCGCGCCACTGGTCCAAGATCCAAGGTCAAGCGGGCCAGATCCGAGACCAACGGAGAGGGCCGGTGACTAAGCAGCCAGGCGTGCGTGCAGTGGCTTGAATCAGGCGACTGGTACACGACACCATGAATGAGAGCATGTCTTTTCCTGACGAGATCTTGATCTCTTATTATGTAGAGAGACCAATCACCAAGTTGGAGCCACCTTGTTTGTCCGTAGGCCCCAGTTTCCGTATCCGTAAAACCCATGACGCCAAAAACTCAAACCCTCCCAGCCCGTATCAACCAAAAAAAAAAAACGCCTCGATGATCCCCAGTTTCATTGCATCATGGCAATCGCATCCATCCCTCGTAGCACCTCCGACCCCTCACCAGGCCCTGGCCAGAGGGCTGCCAATCTTGGGGGCAAACTGTAAGCTCTTCCTGCGAGCAGCCATCAACCTCCTCACAACATTGTCATCCTTCTCCCTGTCGAGGATGCCGTGGCCCATCTCGCTGTAGGCGTTGGGCTTGGGGGGACACGTCTTCATGCCCATCGGCTCGCTCAGGGGCGAGTCATCCGATGAGCTGAGAGTGGCCGTGGGCGTGCCGGGGGTCAAGTCTGCGGCGTACCTGGCCAGCGCGTCCGGTGCCGGCGTCTGCGGCACGGGCGTCAGAAACGTCTGCCACTCCTGATCGTCGTCCTCAACGAGGTCCGATGGCGAGTGCTCCCAGGCCGTGCTTTCGCGCCTGTTCATGGGCGTGTTGGGTGCCGTCTGGGCGTCGCGGCTGCCCTTGGTCGGGCTGGTGACCATCATGCTCTTGCGGCGACGGGCACCACCGCGGGACGACGACGACGACGACGACGATGTGTCAATGTTGTAGGGAGCCTCGTCGAGCCATTCATTCTCTCGCTCGCAGCTTCACATAGTGTTAGCTTGAATCGGTGGGTCACTGCTATACGGGGGAACAACGTACTCGAGAACCCAGCTGACGCCGACACACTGGACGACGCCTTTAGCTTGGCGGACCTTCTCCAGGGTGCGCTGACCGCCATCCTTGTAGACAACGTGAGTGATGCCAATTTTGGAGCTGTCAGGGCCGGCGCTATCAGGGTTCCAGTCCCAGTTCTTGACACTGCGCGCACCCATCTGCGCGAGGAGCTCGACGAAGATGCCGCTAGCGTCATCGCCCTCACTGGTGTGCACATCCACGAAGACGACGGCTCCGCTGAGAAGTGCGGGGTCAACGTCCCGGCGCGGCGTCCGCGCCGGGGTACCCAGGGTCGACCAGATGTCAGACTTGGTCGGTGTGACAGGAGCAGACTGCAGGGGCTCCTCCTGCTCAACATCGGGTTTCGCCTCCAGAGCGGGCTTGTTGGTTCTTTCATGGAAAGAGTAGGAGATGACGGTCGCGCTCCTTGTCAGGCCCTGCGTGGGCCTGCTGACGGGAAGGCGCGAAATGCTGGCAGCACGCTTCTTCTTGGGGCGCGGCGTCGAGTCGTCAGCCGCCTTCAGCGGCACCTTGGAGACCGTGTGGAACTCGCGGGTGAGGGTGCGGAGCGGCGTCGTCGGAGGGATGGAAAGGCCGTCGTTCATGGCCGGGTCGACAGGCATCTCATTCTCGTCGCCGTACTCCTGACTGGCCTCGGACAGGCTGTCGTCCAGCGCGAGAATGCCCGCCATCTCTTCCACCTGACTAGGCTCCAGCAAAGACATCTCGTCTGCTTCAGCGGCAAGCTGCATGTCTTCTTGAGTGATCATCATGTCGTCAAACTCGGGGTCATCCAGCTCCGCCATGATCTCATCTTCAATGGCAGCCTCAACCTGCTGTTGGAGGTCAAACTCGGCGCGAATGGTCATCTCGTCCTCGAAAAAAGTGCTCTTGGCGGGAGAGTCGTCAATGCGGACAGAAGCCGCGGGAGACTGCGCTAGCTTGTTCGGGCTTTCCACTGTCGCCTTCGGGGCTGACGGCCGCGTCTGCTTCGCGGGACTGGCAGCGGACCAAGCGCTGAGCTGCTGCGCGAGAGGAGTGAAGCCAAGCTTGTTGGAGAACTGGCCCATGCTGCGACGGGACGACAAAGCAGGAGTGGGCGTAGCCGGGACAGCGCGGGTAGGTGAACTCTGTCCCTCACCACTGTGCGCAATCTCGTCGTCCGAGTCTGAGTCCATATCGTCGTAGGGCGTAGTATCTTTCTCCCGAAGGGCAAACACGCCCGTGGGCGGGGCAGGGAGCGTCCACGGGACCCTCAGTGTCGTCAGCAATAGCTGAGACTGGCGGCTCGTTTTCCTGGTTCTCAACCTCGAGTTCCTCGGTCATGATGGAATCTCCATCCTCATCGGTCACTTCGTCTGCGGCGACGTCTTCGTCGGAGTGAGTTCATCGACGATCTGCGAGACGGCCTGAGCGCTGCTGTGGCCTCTGCTTCGCGGACCTCGTCCTCGAGATTTTCATGCAGA
>NW_003315030.1:738311-763453 GCF_000150825.1 Verticillium alfalfae VaMs.102
GTGCCTTTGTCTCCTTGGTCTCCTTGGCCGCAGCAGTCGCCGCCGTCTTGGTCGTCGGCCTCGCCGCTTTGGGCACAGGCGGTTTGCGAACAGGCCTGCCGCGCAGACCGGGTGTTTTCTTGCCCTCGTCCGGATTGACATTCTCTTTCTCGGGCTCTTCGAATGTGACCTTCTTCCTGACGACCGGCTTCGCAGCCGTCACTGTGGCAGCACGTGTGCGTGTCGTCCTCTTGGGCGGCTCGGACGCAGCCGGGGCATCTTCTTGTGTCGCAAGCCTTCTCGGCCGGCCGGGCCCGCGGGTTGCCTTGAGGGCCGTCTCTTTGGTAGGCTCCGGTTTGGGCACGTCAGCGGCGGCCTTGCGTGCGGCAGCCCTGGCACGCGTTGCCCGTCCAGGGGCACTTGATGATGTCGCTTCTTCTTCGCCAGGCTCTTCGGCAGCCTTTTTGGGACGACCACGGGCCCTGGTGGCGCGTGCTGGGGCTTCTGTCGAAGACGTCTCGTTGTGGTCTTCTTCGTCCTCGTCAGAGCGGGTTTTCCTCTTGGACGACGCTGTTGCTCTTGTGGCGGCGGGCGCTGCCTTGGCTTTGGCAGCGGCGGTCATAATCTTGGTCGTCTTGGGCCCAGCATCGCTAGCTTTTGCGGCGGCGCGGGCGCGTGTCATCCGCTTGGGTGGTGATTGGGGGTCCATGCTGCCTCGAGTTGGCGGGGAGTACTCGGGGTGGGTTGGGATGGTTTCTTGGGGGGGAGGGGGTATAGATGTCGGGGTTTGCTGATGGGTTAGTAACTAGTGATTGGGGTTATCCGAAGGTGGTCGAGTGTGTCTTTTTACATGGTGATGTGGTTCAGCAGGTTGGGAGCCAGGAGCAGGCCTCCAGAGAGCAGCTTGGGGTTTTTGTTGATAGTGTGGTCAGCGTGTTTCCTGTTGCCGGGTCAACATAGATGGGTCCACCAGAGCTCCGCGTGACCAATGGGGGCCAAAACACCAGGGCACCCCGCTTGGACTTCGGATCCTGGCCGTCAACAGATGCCAACCCCGCTGGCAGCTGTCGGCTCATTTCTCTCTTTCAATGCTGATGGTGAGGTGAAGATTGAGGTAGTGAAAGATATATGTAGATGGTAAACAAAATAGCAGGTTTGAAATCTCATTTTCTTGACACAGTCCGTCCACATTCACATGTCTTTGCATACGGAGAGATTATCAAGTACAACATGCTGCTGGTGTATGACAACAGCCATGGATCCGACTGCCTGCGACTGTCGTATGGGGGGATGTTCGATTCGTATCGTGTCTGCCCAGGCCAGCTTTCCTTCTGGCTGGCCTTTTTTTTTTTTGGACCGCAAACAGCTGCTTACCATTTGAGCATTGAAACGTGAAGCAGGTTAGGATGGACGTTCTTGGCCTGGTGTCGGAGCGATCGTCAACAGTCGAGCCATGATTGTCATATCAAAATCAATAGTTCCCATAAACAATGCTTTTGAAATGCCGGTGGATGGCAGTAATTACCATGCTGTCAATGAAATTCGCAAAGACTATTGAAGGACCAGTGATTCGGCTCGGACGAATACAAGATGCATTGTTCTATCTTGAACCACGCATCACTTCACACTCGTCGTCACAAGGTGCACAGAGACACTATTGTCGACCATCCATATTCATCACGACATCGCCATCAGCAGCGGATCTCCCATTTCACTGGGTAAAGTGACGAATGCTTGAGAGGTTGTGACAGAGATAGGTCACCCACTCAGCACCGCTCTAGCCAAAGGGCAGCCAAAAAGACGAGGCACACCAAGAACACGCACTGGTCGTGATCCGGAGCATAGAGGCGCAAATCGCAAAAAGAAGTGGACACGCCGGGAATTGAACCCGGGACCTTCAGCAGTTTAGTATTGATCAGATCAATGCTAAGCAGATGTCATACCCCTAGACCACACGCCCGTTTGTTGTTGAAGAATACAGTCTTCCTTTGGATCATATTCTCCAAAACAAACTTCTATTTCGATCAAATTGCGCTAGACTTTGAGTGGGCTTAATGTCACGGCTTCTTGCGTCCAACACTCATGACGCCCATGAAGACCACCCGCCGTCGAGGAATGCCACGAGAAACCCAGTTTCAAACCTCAGAGCCGCGGATGAATGGGGCTCCGTGATTCGCACACGGCCAACTAATTACATGCTCTCTAAACAGAGGCGTGCCAATTGCCCATCACATGTCGCAATGGCGCCAGAAAAGGCGACCCAAGCAAAGCAACAAGGAATTCGGACTACAGACACCGATTGCCTCCCAGTCGCGTGGAGTCACGCGATCTCTCGAACGATCAAGCCAATGAATGATGGGACACCCTCCCAGCGAGATTCGCGAGGGCCTCACGACGCGAACTCCTCGATAATGCGGCCGCGAAACCCGAAGGACGCACACACGACCGCCAGCATACGCGTCCCTGTCTCTCCCACCCCCTGTCTTCTCCTTCGCGCTCGGGACTTTTTAACGCCCCGTTCCCCTGCAAACCGCCATTTCGTCAGGCAGAATGTCAGCGACAGGGCTGATTTCGGCGGCCGTGCGTGACATGAAGACCGACGGGGAAACCCTTCGAGCCAAGACGGCAGCTTCGTGCCAGAGAGGCGGCGCGCCCTGTGAAGATGGATCTAGGGCGAGACAGAGTTTGGTGCCAGCTTCTTTCTTCTCTGCCCACCCTTCCTGCTAGGGGAATGGATGCCCTATTTGCTCATTGCCCAGCGCTTTCGCAGGATGGGAGACGGCTCTCGACAGCTCTCGCCTGCTCACTCACAGTTGGATGCTCTGGTGCTACGCCACGATGTTTTCGTCACCGAGTCTTCGTTAGTCCTTGATGGTCCGTCCAAACACGTCGCCGTGTTGGCCCCTCCTCGTCTTGGCCAATGCTGTTGGCTGTTGCATGAAGTCCAAGTCCAACCCACAAGCACCGCCATTGCACTACAGCGTTTAGCACCGAATCATCGTCATCGGTGCTCATTGTACAACACATTTCCGCGTATTGGCAATGTACCGCTTGCCTGTTGCGGCAACACTTTTCTTCACTTTCATGTACGACAAGGGCGATTCTTTCACTCCACCCGCCACAGCGCCCAAAGCAGGACGTACTGGCAGCCTCAGCCCACCAGCTAGCCCCTTGCAAACTCACAGCATGCGCAGAGGGCCGTTGACCGTCTGACTGAGCTGTCAAAATAGCACCACAGATGGATTGCTGATAGGCGGTACTGCGTCAGCTCCTTCAGAGCGTACAACATCCGTCTCACACTGATCCGTCGTCTCACGTCTCACCGCAGCATGAGCAGAACCCTGTCGCAATCATGCACATCGCATTCGTTCCGATCCGGTGTTTTTCGTACAAGCCGCTCGCTCTTCTCGCATTTCAGGCCCCCCCCCCTAGTCCCGTTTCCTGGGCACCCTCCCCCCACCCTGGCCGAGGATCCCGAACTGAACGCAGCCTGAACGAGCTTAGGCCCGGGTGGCCTCCTCGGGCTGCGTCATACGCGAGACTGCGGCTCCCTCTCTGTGCTTGAGCTGCTGGTGGATCTTCAGGGGATCGCCGTTTGGCGTTGGCCTGTCCGTTCTGCATCTATCAATCTCGATGCCCCAAGAAGGCAAACCTTTAATTCCCTTCCATCGCCGTGTCCTCGCTTCCCTTCGTTTCGCGGAGCTGCTTTTTCACTTCTTCTGGTTCATCCAAGGCGCGTCTCGACACCCACAGCCACGCGCTGTTAGCTTCTCTTCGAGCTGAAGTTTGTCGTTCAGCTGCCGCTCAGTGTTTATCGTTCTCTTTCTCTCTCGTCCTTCCTACAAGCCCTTTCATAACATTGGCACCCAATTGATAACCCAAACTTTTGCTGGATATGGCCAAACTCTCGCACTCGTTGTTATGGCTCGCCGCCTCCATCGCCCATCCCGCAGCGGCGCTCCCCGGCGATGTGAGCGCTGTGGACGCGGTCGCGGCTAAGCGCTCAGAAGGCTTGTCTGTTCTGTCCGTCGACATTCGCGCACTCCCCGATTCGCCGAGCGGTCATTATGAGCCCAAGGTCGTCGACTGCCCTCGACCCGGCCCTCGATCCGTCTGGCCGACCGCCTCTCAGACCGAGAGGCCGAGTGGCTTCCCCGTCGCCGGAACAACACCATTGACCCCATGCGCGAGCTCCTCACCCGCGCCAACATCCCCGACTTTGACGCAGGCGCCTACATTGATCGCGTGCGTGACAACGCCACGGCGCTGCCCAACATCGCCATTGCCGTGTCTGGCGGCGGCTACCGTGCTCTCATGAACGGGAGCCGGCTTCCCTTCGCTGCGATTCTCGTACCCTGCGCATCCGACACGGTACCGGCGCCATCGCCGCCTGCTTCAATCCGCCACCTTACTTGACAGCTCTCCGGCGGAGGGCTGGCTCGTCGGCTCCATCTTCGCCAACAACTTCTCCACCGTCCCTGATCTACAACCAAGGGTCCGATGGCTCCTCCGTCTGGCGCTTCGACCGTTCCCATCTTCCGTGGGCCCGAGGAAGTCCGGCATCTCCCATCCTCAACACCGGCCGACTACTGGTCGACCGTCGTCGGCGGATGTCGCCCGCAAGGGTGCTGGCTGGGACACCATCAATCACCGACTTTTGGGGCCGCGCACTCTCCTATCAGCTCATCAACCCCCCGGACGGCGGGCCGGCCTACACCTTCTCCTCCATTGCCGACACGGGAGCAGTTCGAAGAACGCCGGACACCGCCGTTCCCCATCCTGGGTCGCGGACGGCCGTGCGCCCGGTGAGCGCATCATCTCCCTCAATGCCACCCGTCTACGAGTTCAACCCCTTTGAGCTCGGCAGCTTTGACCCCACGACCTACGGCTTTGCGCCGCTGCGCTACCTGGCCTCCAACTTCTCCAACGGTGAAATCGCCCGCGATGGCGAGTGCGTCCGCGGTTTCGACCAGCTGGGCTTCGTCATGGGCACCTCGTCCTCTCTCTTCAACGCCTTTATCCTGCAAAATGTTACCGGTGTCGCCGAGAGTGCGGACATTCCCAAGTTCCTCATCGAGTCCGTGACCAACGTTCTCGATCGCCTCGACGCCGACGAAAACGACATTGCCCAGTACGCGCCCAACCCGTTCTTCGGCTGGAACCCGACCAACGACTCGGCCAACCACGAGTCCGACCAGCTGTCCCTCGTCGACGGCGGAATGGACCTTCAGAACATCCCGCTGCACCCCCTGATCCAGCCCTTCCGCGCCGTCGACGTCATCTTCGCCGTCGACTCCTCGGCCGACACGACTTTCAACTGGCCCAACGGCACCGCCCTCCGCGCGACCTATGACCGCGCCGGCACCGCCATCGGCAACGGCACCCTCTTCCCGCCCGTGCCGGATGCCGAGACGTTCGTCAACCAGCGTCTCAACCAGCGCCCCACCTTCTTCGGATGCGACGCGAACAACTTTACCCTCGAGGACGGTCAGTCCTTGCCGCCGCTCATCGTCTACGTCCCCAACGCGCCCTACACCGCTCACAGCAACGTCTCGACCTTCAACCCGTCCTACCCGACCGCCCAGCGCGACGCCATCATCCGCAACGGCTTCAACGCCGCCACGCAGGGCAATGCTACGGTCGACAGCGAGTGGCCCGTTTGTGTTGCCTGCGCCGTCCTCAGCAGGAGCCTGCACCGCGGCAACGAGACTGTGCCAGAAGCGTGCACGCGCTGTTTCGAGCGGTACTGCTGGGACGGATCGACCGATTCGGCGAGCGTCAGCTCCTTCGAGCCAGGCTTCATTATCGGGTCCGATGAAAAGGAGGATGCTGCTGGCATTGTGCGCGCAAGCTTCTGGGGCGTGGGTGTGAGCTTGGCTGTTGCGGCGCTGGTGATGTGGTAATCGAGGTGAGCTGCTATGATTAGTGACAGACAAGATACCTGTATGTGGACGCATCATGCTTGGTGCTGGAGAGGTTGAAGGAGTAAAATGGGACGATTGTGACGACTGTGTCTTCGCTGGATGGGCCGTGATTAAGCCTGCAGAGAATACGTGTTAATAGATAGCTTGCATGTCAGTTTCTTGTTGTAGAATGAGATGAGCAGAGTGGGTTGTTATTCCTCAGTAAGAGCAACAGGTTGGTATATCCCCTACAAAAACCCACCGACATTCGCCCGAGGCCTGCGCCATGCCCTTCTTCCTCCTTGATGCGAACGAATACCGTGCTCCTTCGCCGTTTGTCCTTCCGTCGTTTCACCCTGTCGTAAGCATACCTCATCGTCTAGAAATCAAAACGTCGTGGTCATGTCGTCAAAATTCGCATTGCGGCCCAAGCGTGAGTCGTGAAGGGGAGTAGTCGTCCAAAGCATCCCTGTGAATCATCTGTACGAAGACTAATGATCTCTCATCGGATTGGACGATATGGGCCGTCGATTCTCATTTCTTTCACAGCTTCGGGCATCTGCCGCAACCACTCGGTCCAGCTGTCAACGTCGATGGGCTCATCACCCACGCGAACGGACAGTACAAGTTGTTGACCTTCTGGCGCAAAAGGCAAGCTGTTGCGCTGCGGGCTGATGTTCATAGGCGCAACAAGGATTGATGCGAGTCTCGGATTGCCCGCAATCTGAATGTGGAGAGGCGAAGGTGATGTCGTGACCAGGTCCCTGTCGCCGTTTCTGTCCTGAATGAACGTCGGATAGCTAGACACAAGCTTGGAGTGCAATTCGGCAGCTGTAAGCGGGTTCGGTACACGATGTGATGCTCGTGTCTTGAGTTGCTCCACCAATAATTTGGTGAAAGAGCACCGCTCAAGCTCATTGAAATGCTCCTCTGAGACGGCCGCAGCGATTAGTTCAAGAACACCCTGCTGGCGCACCATCTTAGAAGACGGATAGTATGCAGCATCCATGAGAATAAGCGTGTCACCGCAGGCTTCTTCCAAGACCTGCTGTATTCCACTCCAGCGGAGTGTCTCTGCCTTCTCCCTGTCCCTCGAGCTATCTGGTATCAGCACAAGGTTGAATTCCAGCTGAATGTGCAGACTAGATCTCACCTGGCGAGAACCATTTCGCGGTTGTCATCAAGGTACGAATGTCCGTTGTAGTAGACGATTTTGAGGACATCACGCTGGTCGCGCTCCTCTGAAAAATCAGTAATCTTCCGCGATAGCCACCTCCAAGGGCTTTTGCAGCTCTCTGAAGTGGACGGAATAGCCTGGATTTGAAACGTATATCGATAGTACTGATCGAAGACGTCGGCTAGTTCATTGACAGCCGAGCTAACATGGGGGTCGTGGTCGCCAGCCCAATGAAGCAACAATACTTGAGCACCTGCATAGCGACTGCGGTGAGGGTTGGACAAGATACGAGCAACATTTGTCTGCAAGTCGGTCTTGACTTCGATGCCTGTCAGACCTCCCGGCTTGTCGAGCCTGGGGCCGGATGGCAAGGGCGTTCGGATGCGCGACTCGCCCAATCGACCAGAGGGAGAGTCAATATCCATCTCTTGGTCGCCATACATTGACTTCAGGCTCTGGTCTTGAGGGCTCAATGGCCTCTGGCCGCCGGTGTGGCTCTTACCCTGCATGCCGGGCAGCGAGTTCTTGAACTTTTCGACTGCGTCTTCCCAACTCATATTGTGATGACTGGGATGACACTTATCGTCATAAACAGTATCAGCAACAGTCGGCCGGCGCACGGGCAATGGATTATGTGAGGCCCTGTAGCCTCAGACTTACAGCAACGCGCCTGCGACGACAGTCGAGACAGGCGCCGAGTTTTCGAATGAGAGCAGCTTTCTCTCTCTGTTGGAAAGACAAAGGGCCGGTTCGCCTCCCGCTCGCGCGAATCCGGTTAGACATGTCGGCTCCATCCTTAATGTGGAAGATGGAGGTAAGGTTAGGAGAGGTGTCGGCACTGTACGATGTGTTGTTTGTCTCTGTTGACATCTCGGTGCCAGCAGATGCCATGGTGGCCGTGGTGGCCGTAGTGGACACGGACGAATTGGTGTCCTTCCTCATCGGCGGTGAGGCCGGATTGGGGTTCAACGTCTGGTGGTTGGGTGAGGTGACTGAAGGGAGCTGCTGCTGCGGTTGCTGTTGTTGCTGTTGCGGTTGTTGCTGCTGCTGCTGCTGCTGCTGCTGTTGAAGCTGTTGCTCTTGTTGGAGCTGCTCTTGCTGGAGCTGGTGTTGCTGCTGCTGCAGTTGAGGATCCATGTCGACCATGGCATGGTCTTCTTCCTGTGGTTGCGGCATCTGCTCACTTGACTGCTGGGGGCTGGGTGAGTGTTGTTGTTGGTACGGCACGGAGGTTGCGCGGGCGGGCTCGTCCGAGGGGCTTGTCTTGGGGGGTGCCTCGAGCAGGCTGGGAGCCGGATGCATGTTGATCAGAATAAGACACGAGGGCCCATGATCGAATGAACGTGAAAATGTGAGTGATAAAGTGCCGCGCGGGCGGTACAAGTATCGATGGGGCGGGTAACGATAGGGTGTGTTGTGCTTTGTTTTTAACCTTTGCGCCCCACCGAGCTTCACCGACCGCGGAGATGGACCTGAGGCGTGGATGTAGACGTGAACGGCGAGGGGAAGCGACCTTGGAAGGCGGAACTAGAAAACGGAGAGGGGCAGGAGGGGGGAACGCGACTCGCGTATGACCAAGTGGGCGTATGCGCGTAGGCTCGAGCTCTGTACACTCGACACTGGCGAGTACTGCAGGTGGCTGTGAGGGATGCTTGTCGAGATTCGAGGTGCGCGAGTTTTGTCTCCTTCGTAGACGTGAGACGGGGAATTCCAGGTGAGAGGCGAAGGTGAAAGGTGAGAGGTGATGGCCGGGTTAAGGCTTCAAACCGGCCGGAGAGAAATGGACCTGACGTGCGTCTGCCTGCTTGGGAAGGAGGGGACGTTGCAGTAAACCAACGATTGGGCTTGCAATTGCTATTGTTATTGCTATTGCACACTCGAACTTGACTTGAGTGACTTGCGCACCCGCACCCGCACCTGCACTCGCATCGCACCGCACCTTCCCTTGCTTCCTTCCCTACTGCACCTCACCTCACCCACAAGCACGCAGCGGCGGCCGACCGAGGCCAGACGGGACGAATGGAGGGCAGGCGCCATTGACCGACAGCCGCGAACCCTGGCGATGGGCAGGTGCGTGCTAGGGTGTGCGGGTGGGGGAGAGAGGGGACGTGCTCCAGCCATCTGGCTCGTGCATGCGCACCGAGGGGTACGACACCGAACACAGCACTTGGTCATGGCAGGGGCCCACCGAGGACCGGAGGGTAGCAGCAGAGGACAACTGGTCTTGCCGAATCTCTGTACGCCCTCGTGAGTTCCACGGCCTTCGGGTGCTGTGCCTACTTTCTTCCTGCCTTGCCTGTGACTGTCTGATATTGCACCTGGATCGCGGGCTTCTTCTCCCTTTCTCACGCCATTGTCGTTGAATCTGCTCCTTGGGCTTGGTATAGAAGAGCCGACGGATCGCAAGGCGGGCGTTCGAGACTCGGCCGGATCGCCCTGATGGTTGCACACAACAATCGTTTCACGGCGCGCTTGTCCCGGCTCGAAGAATTAAATGCAATTTACAAGCAGGGCAAGTGCAGGGGCGGCGCGGGATGACATCGGCAACAATGGCGGAGAGGACCCGTCCTACAAGGCACCCCGCGATGCACCTTGGCCACACACACACACACACACACATACATACATACACGTACGGCGGCTTGGAATAAGATCTTATCTCGAACACAACATTGACCTGGCTTCGCCGACAGCTCGCCGCCCGTTGATCGGAGAAGATTCCCGGCAAGGACTCAACGGTCCGATGTCTCTTTTCTGATGGATGCGCCATGGTGGAAGCAGACCACGTCGCAAGCCTCCGTGCAGGGCTTCGCATCTCGACAAGGCGAAGAACCTGGCAACCCGACGTCACTGCCTGGCCATACAGCCAAGCCCCTAGGAGCGAGTCTTCAGAGCGATTTCGCGATCCTGTCAAGTTGGGCAGCTTCGCTTCCCAGAGGCACCGATTACAACATACCCTCGGTCAACTCGGGAAGTCCAGCCAGACACCATCCACTCATGACCACCAGGCTCCAATCTACTAGCCCAGACTGGTAGCCGGCCGTAGTCTCCCCGCGTTGGCTGAGCATGTCTCACGCCAGCAGCAGACGGCAAGCCTGACAGTGTCGAGAGAAACGCGGCGCCCACTTGTAGGCCGATCATCGACCACGACGGGCGGCCAAGCTTGTGGTGTCGATGGCCACCAGGACCGAGGCTTTTCTGCACCTCTTGGAGCGCGATATTAAAACATGCGACAAGTTGGCAATCTACATCAATAGTAATGCGCCGGCTCATGGCGGGCAATGTCGATTGCGTGGACCGCTCTCGACGAATAAGTCATTCGCGACACCATTTCCAGGCAACACAAAGTTTCTAACGGGTCTGACCATCTGTTAGGCATGTGCCCAGTTTGATGCATGACGGGATGACCCAAACGGTTTTACCAGCCACCCACGTCGTTTCTCGAAGACCGAATCCCGCACTTTAGACTACCTGACCTGACCAGGTACCCCGTCCGGTCGGGTTGTTACCCATGTGCACACCAGGGCCATCACCCACCCGCTTCCTGGTGGGCATAACTTAGCACCCTGTCAAAAGCTTCACCACAAGTGGCCGCTCGGTGTCCTAGGTTCAGTGCCTGGTCTCCAAACCTGGACTGTCTGGCTCTTTCTTCTGCCGACTCATCGCTCCAGCTTCCATGATGCCGAGCTTGGCCCACGACACCCCTGCTTTCAACACCCGCTGACTGAATGCTCGGCCTCCTCATTGGCATGTCGTGCCGGAAGCGTCGCCGGATAATCTACCTCATCCCCCCACCCAAGTGAACCAGCGCAATGTGCCTCTGTACAAAATCCCTCTCTCGGTCCAGATCTTCCTCTGCCACCACCACCACCACCGTCAGGGAACAGCCGTGGTTGTGGCGGGCATATGCACGACAGACCTGCGCCTACCGGTTTCCTCGTTGGGCGGATGGCCGGATCGGATGGAGCGCACACCGGGTGACACAGGCCACCTCACATACCAGGTCACGGGTGCCTACTGCTTTGTACTTTGTAATTTCAAGGTGTGAGGCCCAATGTCAGCACATACGACTCTTAATGGTCATCGCACCACCTGCAGCCTGACCGAGCCACGCCATGACTGGCTGTCTCGTCTCACCGAGGTCTGATGTCGTGGCGACCGCAAGCGCCCCCGTCACAACCAGCTCCCATTATCCGGCGCAGCGGGGTCTTGTTCCGTCGCTCGCATCACCCACCTCACTCATTCCTTCAACGGCTTCAGTCGGCGTCTTCGGTCACGCCTGATACGGCAAGGCGTGGCCGCCACAACCCCATCCCCTCATTACCTCTCTTCCGCATCATTTTATTGTGCGCAGGCTGTTGAAATGTGGTTCTGCGGGTTATTTCTTGATTGGTCCTAGGAGCTTGAGGGGTGTGTTGTTTGTGCATCGTGATCACACATTCGGAGAAATGTAGACCGAGCCTGCAATCTGGCACTGGGCTACGACACTGACCCGCGTGGTCCTAAATCGCCATTCTTGCCTTGAGAACAAGTGATTATCGTTGGGCTATCCATGCTCCGCAAGTCTGAATGACTCGTCACTTTACCACGCCGTGCCTTCTGTCCTCCAACAACATGAGACCTTCTTCTGACGTGGGAGCTGCGCATTGCCCTCCCTCTTGATCACTTCAGCCCAACGCTGGACGCCGCACTTTGTTGGGCAGCTGCAGCCCATGAGGCAAAGCGTCATGCCTCTCGAAGGGCGATAGCCGAACAGGCGATTGCCACGAAGCCAGACTCAATGCCACAAGAAGAGTCCTCAGACCAGCAATGCGACACACATGCTGTGAGGACTATCAAGGTTCGGCAACACAACGGCAATCGATCATCAGGGCGGCAGCGGACTTGGTGCACCGGTCTCGAGCGTAGAATATTACTATTCCGCAGTGGGCAGGGCACTATCGCCCGTGCTATGGTCGTATCATGTCTATCGTAAGGAATGATTGAGCTGGACACCGTGTCAGCAATTGATGCCTCCGCGCATTGATATACCCACCAAGATCCATCCTCGTAGCGCTTGTCACGCCCCTCAACGCCCCTTCCAATGCAATGGCACCCAAGTGTTTCGTTCAAACGCTGACAAACGCACGCATAGCCTTGACGGCGTCCCCCTCGTTCGCCTTCAGCAGCTCCGTCGCCCTAGGCTTCGTGACCTCGAGCTCCTCAACCTGTGATTCGGCTGGTCAGCATACCTGACTGGCAAAGCTCGTCTGAATTGACGCGTGTCCTTACCAGCAACGCCACATCGGCAGCCTCGACCTTGACGTTCTTAACGGGCTCGCCGGTCTTCTTCTGATCGCCGCCGAGGCTACCAATAGCTTTCTTGGCAGCCTCTGCGTCTACATCGTTCCCTCGCGCGTCATCACCACCCTCGAGGGAGGCGAGAGCTGAAGCGGCCTTGCGGTCTTCGGCGGACTTGGCCTGGTTGGCGGGGATTTCGTCCTCAACGTCGCCAGTCGTGGCGCCCTCAACAATGGTAGGAGGTTGTTTCTCGGACATTTCGCAGGAACAGTCGTTTGGCGGGCGTCGGTTTGTATATTATGCGACCTTGAAATCAGGGTTGAGCGGTCGAGAATTCTTCAGCAGTGACGTGGGCGTTCTTGGTGGTAGGCGAGCTTTCGATGCGGTCACTGGTCACTGGAAGGAAGCTGTAAGATTTCTGTGGTGGGGTCGTGGTGTCAACTGGAGCAAAGGGAGACCGTGCGCTAGGGAGATACTTGGCGTGCCGGTTGCGCCACGCGTTGCACACAAGTACCCGTGTAACTGCAGCCTCCGAAAGCTCTGGTTGGCCTAGCGCGCATGCACCTGTGTTGCACACAATGAGATTTGGTTTGCCCAGAAGGGACCTTCATTGAGGACCATATTTGGCCATTACTCTCGTCAGGTATCCCAGGTCATTTCAGACATTACGAGTGACTCATTAAACCCAAAGGTTGGAGATACTGAGCAACGTTCCAGCATCACAACGCTCTCTCTCTTTCTCTTTCACGTTGTCATCATCGAATTGGAAATTCTTGTGATACCAGCATCTGAGTCACAACGAGCCACGGTTACCATCATCATGGCAACTCCTGCGCCAGAGTGGACGCCCGGTTCTTGGCGTTCCAAGCCCATCAAACAGGCGCCGGCGTACCCAGATGCGAAGCTTTTGCAAAAGTCCGTTGACGAACTGTCGAGGTTGCCTCCCATTGTCCACCCCAAGGAAATTGTCGCCCTCAAACAGCATCTTCGTGATGTGGCCAAGGGCGAGGCATTCCTGCTCCAGGGCGGAGACTGCGCTGAACTCTTCTCGTACTGCGAGCAGAATGCCATCGAGTCTAAGATTAAGCTCTTGCTGCAGATGAGTCTGGTCCTCGTTTGGGGTGCTGACAAGAAGGTCGTTCGAATCGGCCGCATGGCAGGCCAGTATGCGAAGCCCAGGTCAAGCCCGACCGAGGTTGTGGACGGAGTCGAGATGCCTTCTTTCAGAGGAGACATATTAAACGGATTCCACGTTGATGAGAGAGAGATTGATCCTCAAAGGCTTGTCAAGCAAGTTTCTCCCCACATCCAAGATGAGGGCGATCAACTCGACTAACCAACCTCCCTCAGGGCCTACCATCACTCCTCAGCTACACTCAACTACATTCGAGCATCGCTTAATGCTGGAATGCTGATCTCATAGGCCCCTCGACTGGGGCCTGGTCATGTCGCGACCCGAGCTGAAGAGAGTATTCCGAGCAGTCCTCCTCCTTGACGACATGCTTCGGTTCCTGCACACGATTGGCGCCGACAAAGAGCGACAAGCTCGACACCGGTCGACCTCCTTTACCAGTCACGAAGGTCTTCTTCTTGAGTATGAACAGCCTTTGACGAGGCTTCTCGAGACTCCCGTTCTTCAGTCGAGGCCCGAACGAACCCCGCGTCCGCCCCCAAGAAAGGAATACTACAACACATCAGCTCACTTTCTGTGGATCGGCGACCGCACGAGACAGATCGACCACGCGCACGTCGAGTTCTTCCGCGGGCATCGCGAATCCCATCGGCATCAAGGTCGGTCCCACGACGCCGGTGGACGACCTCCTCGCCCTCCTCCGTACTCTCAACCCAAGCTGCGAGCCCGGCAAGATCACGCTCATCACCCGCTACGGCGCCGCCAAGGTGCGCTCCCTGCTGCCGGCGCACATCCGCGCCGTCGAGGACAGCGAGTACAAGCAGTGCGTCGTGTGGCAGTGTGATCCCATGCACGGCAACACGCAGTCGACGGGCAGCGGCATCAAGACGCGCAAGTTTGGCGACATTTTCGAGGAGCTGCAGCAGACGCTGCAGATCCACAAGGAGCAGGGCAGCTTCCTCGGAGGCGTGCATCTCGAGCTCACAGGCGATGCCGTCACTGAGTGCCTCGGCGGCAGCGAGAACCTCGACGAGGACGATCTGTCGACCAACTACACGAGCTTCTGCGACCCGCGACTGAACGAGAAGCAGGCGCTGGAGCTGGCTTTCTTGATTGCGGATCACTACCGCAAGGAGAGGCGGCCCTCCGCTACATTGTAAGGAAGGGCGGCCATGTTCATAGGGCGGCCACAATGCACTGTGGAGGACTTGAATCGAAAAGTTTTTGCTTTGTTGCGTTCGCTGCACCGATTGCCGCTGCCTGTGCCCGCTGGTTGGCGGCCCAGCTGCATCCAGATGCAGTGTCCTGGTCGCTCCAATGGGCATCTGGGGCGAGCTGCAAGGTGCGGCTGTTTCCGTGTATCTAAAAAGAAAGGAAAATTGCCAGGCACTCATGACCACGCATGGTTGAACTCAAGCGAGAACGCCAGCGGTGTGTTCCAACCTACATCCAGTAAGAAGAGGCCTCGTGAGTATGGATCGGCGGGCCGGCTCGCGAGTACAAATGTTTGTTCTACATCATCCGTTGAAGAGATGGCTTCTCATTCACCAGGAAGGTGAAAATGGGAAGCAGGATTTGTCTGTCACCAGCCAAGATGACGTTGCTGTGGTGTCGATTCACGAAGGTAAGGAAACCCTCACCGATCTGACCGAAGCTGCCGAGGCTGCCATGTCTTATCGGAAGCACGCAGAGTGGACCTCCGGGGGTGGACCCACGGGTATCAGCGGGCCAGGGCGTGACACGATAGGGGAAGGCGCACGCCCTGTACACTGTGCACCTACCTACCTGGAGGGGCGCGCGCGGGGCCCCGCGAAACCAGCTCCGAACTACCGTGTATCAAGGGACGAACTGCCCAGCTCCAGGTCTCGTACGACCTATCTATCCTTCTTCCTTCATCTACCTCGCCAAGCCCATTGTCGGTGCCACGAGTTTCCAACCTCATTCTTCTGTTTCTAGCACTGCGACCCACACGTAACTTACCCACCTTGACCCTTCGCTATGGTCTTTCCATTTGACCTCCAACACCGCCGAGACTGGTAGGTTTTGACCATGATCACCACCCCCATCGACCCTGCTACATGCATCATCACGACTTACACCCTCACAGTCAATCCAAGCAGTCTCAGCGGTCCCACAGGATTCGTTCCTTGACGACCTACCACGGACCATTTTCTGCACTGGAACGGGAGATTCTGCAGAAGCCAATCCAAGAGCTTGTCCAGGATGTCCAGAAGAGTGCTACCCAGCCCATCGACGTTCTCAAGACGTACGGAAAGGTGGCCTTGAAAGCCCATGAGAGCACCAACTGCTTGACCGAAGTCATGCTGGAGTCTGCCGAGGGTTGGCTCAAGGAAGGATCTATCAACCTCAAGGGTCCCCTCGCTGGTATCCCCGTCTCCCTCAAGGACAGCCTGCATGTCGCTGGGTACGACTCGTGCATCGGCTATTCCATGCACACCAACAAGCCGTCTGTCGAGAATGGCCCCGTCGTGCGTCTGCTGAAGGACGCCGGTGCCGTGCCCTACGTCAAGACCAACCTTCCCATCACGCTCCTCTCCTTCGAATCCACCAATGACGTCTGGGGACGCACCACCAACCCGCACAACAGCAAGTACAGCCCCGGTGGTTCAACAGGCGGTGAGTCTGCTCTCCTTGCTTTTGGCGGCAGGATCGGTATCGGCTCCGATGTTGCGGGGAGCGTCCGGGTCCCTGCCCACTTCTCCGGCTGCTACTCCCTGCGATGTTCCACCGGCCGCTGGCCCAAGATGGGCATCACGACCAGCATGCCCGGCCAGGAGGGCATCCCCAGCGTCTTCAGCCCCATGGCCCGCACCCTGAACGACCTGACCTACTTTACCCGCTCCATCGTTGAGATGAAGCCGTGGAACTACGACTACACCGTCCACCCGATTCCCTGGCGGCACGACGTCGAGAAGGAGTTTCTCGAGAAGAAGAAGCTCCGCGTCGGCATCATGCGCACAGACGGCGTCGTCGACCCCAGCCCGGCATGCCTCCGCGCTGTCGAGATGGTGGAGGACGCCCTCCGCCGTGAGGGCCACGAGATTGTCGAAGTTGACCTGCCCCACCTCCGCGAGATCCTGCGCGTCGCGTCCCTGGCCCTCAACTCGGACGGATGCCTCACCTACAGCTCCTTCCTCCGTCCGGGCGAGTGGGTCGACGCCGGCGCCGCCCAGCTCAGTTACCTCGCCAGCATGTGGCGCCCCACGCGGTACCTCTACTACCTGTGGGCCAAGTACGTGCGGCGTGACGCCCTGTGGGCGGACCTCGTGCGCGACTTTCGCCCGCAGAGCGCGTTCGAGGCGTGGAAGCTCGTGTCGCAGCGGGAGAAGATCCGGCTGGCCTGGTTCGACTGGTGGGAGGCGGCCAAGGTGGACTTTTTGGTGACACCACCAAATGCGACGCCGGCGGTGCCGCACGACGGCATGGGAGAGGCCGTCAGCAGCTGCGGATACACGTTCATGTTCAACCTTGTGAGTTTTCCTTGCTGGATGTGCCCGCTGTGACTGTGTGGCTGACTTTGTGGACAGCTCGATTACTCTGCCGGTGTGGTGCCCGTGACTCACGTTGACAAGAACCTGGATCAGCTACCCAAGGATTTCAAGCTCGGCAGGCTGAACGGCGTGGCAAGGGGAGCGTACAAGCTGTACGATGCGACTGCTATGCATGGACTGCCTGTGGGTGTGCAGGTCGTGGGACGCCGCCTGGAGGAGGAGAAGGTGCTCTCCCTCATGCGGAGGGTAGAGGATGCTCTGGGCGACGACAAGTACGAGCTGCTTGCAATTGACTGAGTAGAGAACATAGTGTAGATTCTGCAGGTCAAGGCAGCGAGACTGGGTCTCGCTCTATCCGGACGATGGAAATCCACCATGTCCGATGTACTGCACGAAATGAACCATGCAAAGCCTATGCCCCAAAACAAGCGACGTAAGCCCCTTGTTTGCTGGCAAATCATTCCACAGAGTGTATCATGTATTGTACGAGTTGCATGCGTGATGGCTGAAGCCTTGTCGTGCATGGTAATGTCCAGGGTCCGAGATCGGCCCTCGTCGCTTGACCCCATCTTTGTCAGTCAACCACTTACACCCGGATCATGACCACAACCTACCTATATAAGACAGCACCGACCAGGCATATCTCTAGTCAAACCAGATAATTCAAGGTCAAGACAATTAACTTCATTCATTTCATCGCTCGCAAGAACCCACATCTCGCCATGGCTGACGAAAAGAAGGACAACTGGTCTACAGAGGTGCGCTCTCCTCTTGCATCGAACCGGCGTCTCTGTCAATCACCAGGCTAACATTCAGCCAGGAGTACCAGCACTCAGCCGCCTTCGTGCCCAAGCTCGCGACCAAGGTAGTGCAATGGCTCGACGTTCAAAAGGACGACGTCATTCTCGACATTGGCTGCGGTGACGGCGTGCTCAACATTGAGTTCGCCAAGGTCCTCTCGCAGGGGCAAGGCGCCGTGCACGGCATCGACGCCTCGCCATCCATGATCTCGGCCGCTGCCAGAGCTGCCGAGGCGGCGCCGGGCGGAGACAGGTGCACGTTCGAGGGTGCGTACATGTTCCATCTCGTGACTTACTTTGCATACGCCGACTGACATGGAGGTGTTTTTTTCTTTACTTCCAGTCGTCGACGCCAACAAGATGAACCTCGACAGGAGCCGGTTCCCCTTCAGGTACACCAAGGCCTTCTCCAATGCGGCGATGCACTGGATCCTCAAGCCGGACACGGCGAGCACATTCTTTGCGCGCGTGCGAGACGTGCTGCCCTCAGGCGCGACGTTTGCTTTCGAGATGGGCGGTCTCGGCAACGTGTCCGAGATGAGGACGGCGCTTGTGCTCGCCGCCGGACGGGTCATTGGCCTCGACAAGGCAAAGGCGGCCGATCCGTGGTTCTTCCCTGACGAGAAGTGGCTGACGAGGACGATGGAGGAGGAAGCGGGGGGGTGGAAGATTGAAAAGGTGGAGAGAGAATGGCGACCGACGACGGCAGGCGAGGGCGGCGTCGAGGGCTGGGTGCGGTTGATGGGCAAGGCCTTTTTTGGATGCCGTCGAGGAGGAGAAGGGGGCTGATGCTGTTGAAGGGGTTGTGAGGGAGGCGAGTGACGTGTTGAAATATGTCAGCCAGGATGGGAGCGGTGGAGAGATGATTTCCTATGTGCGGTTGAGATGCTTGGCCAGGAAAGTGTGAGGCGCTCCCTGAAGGTTCTGAAGACGTTGCTTCATAGTATCTCACGACCCTGATTGTTCAAAGTCGTCGCAGACGCAGTGATGATGCTTCTTTGGAATGTGTGGTCATTGCATAATTAGTTGGTCAACTTGGAGCACGACACGATGAACGATACATGGACAATACAACGAACGAAACTGAATTCTTGCTGTCTGGTGAAGTGTACTGTGAAATTGCCAAGGTGTATGTGTATGTGTCTATGCTCGAGATTCATGTAATGATCGCCATTCTGAGTGAACCATAATGACCAGCTGTGGCCGGCTGTAATGACCCCACCTGTGGCCTGGCAATTCTTTCTCGACACCCGATCTCGAGCGAGTGCTCCAGCGACTCGAAGCTCTTCTCCAACGTCATCTACTGGCCCTCATTCTTCCGCCACAGGTACAGGCATAGGCACCGGTACGACACCAAAACCACCACGACGGACAGCAGCAACGCCTTGAATCGCAGCTTTGCAACGAACTAAAAAATGTCGGCCGACGACCAGCAATTTCTGGACGTCGTAAGTACTTCCCCTTCTTGCAGCCTGTAACCCCCTTTCCATGCTTACCATCCAAAGCTCTCGTCCCTGCCCAACCACATCCGCCGGTACTCCGACGACATTGCCAACCAGATCAATAGCCAGGTCGACAGGGCTGCCGAAGTCGTCCGCGACACTCTATCCTCAGCACAATGGATTCCCGACTCTGTGCGCCCGACGCCAGTGTCTCGTTCCGTACCCATCGAGGTCATCGCTGTGACGCGCTACGAACAAGTTCGGGACTGGATGTCTCGGAACAAGCTCGTCACGGGCGCTGCTGTCGCCGTCTTTGGCGTTGTCGTCTACAAGACGTACAGGAGTAGTAGTCTCTACCGTAAGACGAGGAGAGCCAAGCGTGCGAGGAACGGTGGTCGCCTGGAGGTTGTCGTCATCGCTGGTTCGCCGACCTTGCCTCTGACGAGATCGCTGTCGCTGGACATGGAGAGGAGAGGGTTCATCGTCTTTGTCGTTTGTAATGCCGTTGAAGACGAGTCCATGGTACACAACATGTCGAGGCCGGATATCAAGCCGTTGACGATCGATGCCACCGACGTAAGTCTCGTCCTGCCTCTTTCTCTTGGCCACGGACCACAGAACTGACCTGTTCAAACAGCCCCCAAGTGCCGGCAGCGCTATCGAACGGTTTGCTCAGTACCTCCAGTCACCGCATGCTCCAGCACCCAAGACGAAACCGAATTTCCTCGAGCTCAAGTCCGTCATCCTGATTCCGTCTCTCAACTACCAGACCTCTCCCATCGCCACCATCCCACCCTCCAGCTTTGCCGACCTCTTCAACACCCACCTCCTGCACCCCATCCTCACAATACAGGCCTTTCTTCCCCTTCTCACAGCTCGCCTCAGCCCAGCCGGCGAGAAGTGGCACCCGCCCAAGGTCATGGTCTTCACCCCCTCGATCATCTCGTCCATCAACCCGCCCTTCCACGCGCCGGAGGCGACCGTCTGCTCCGCCCTCTCAGCCTTCACCGAAGTTCTTACTGCGGAGCTCAGGCCTCTCGGTGTCCCCGTCACCCACATGCAGCTGGGCACCTTTTGACTTTGCAGGCTTCACACCAGCCAAGCCATCACACACGTCAGCGTACAAAAAGGGCCCTGATCGAGGGCCCCCGGCATTGACGCCGACGCCGCTGAGACGCTCATGTGGCCCGAGATGCGCGCCACGCCTACGGCCGCAACTTTTGTCACGCAGAGCACGTCGGCATCTCGGCCGGACGCATCCGAGGCCTCAAGGGCAGCTTCGCTGCGACACTGCACATGCGTCTTTGACGTTGTTGATGCTCCATCACCAGCGGCACCGTCCGCGTAGGCCTCGGCGCCGGTGTCTACGGATTTGTCGGACGGTGGGTGCCCCGCGGTATCGTGGCGTTCATGATGGGGCATCGGCGGTGACGAGCTTTCGCGTGCAGACGAGTCATATGACGTTCTCGGGAAGGAAGCGAAATGTGCACCAGGACTTATCGCTGTCCTGAGATGAGAAGAGCAATGTTGCGACGTCATGAGCACGTCGTCCCATGTTTGCTTGCCTTTTACAGACGCACTTGTTAAGGCGTCATAACGCGTGTGCACCACACAACCTGGCATGGGGAAGGAAATCCCGCTCTTGGGGATCTGAACGTACAGATTCTATAATGAAATAGGAAGGATTCTAAACTTGGTATCAATTCGGGCCCTTTCACAGGCCCTTCTCTGTGCCTTATTTCCCACTTCGAACATCCGGGCCGCCGTGGCCAGTCCCCCCTCAAGGAAGAAAACCAAGTGGCTCTCCCCTGCCCTTCCCCTTGGGACCTTATTCCCCCCAGTTCCACGGCCCGGGAAACCGCCTGCCGCGCCCTTCCACTTCCCCCCCGGGTCGCGCCCCCTTGCGGCGGGCCGGAACCACCACCGGCCCTGGCCCCGGGGGCAAGCCTCCTTTTCCCCCCTGTCGGCGGAAGCCCCCCCGTTCCTTTTCGCTAACCCTTTTGCCGGTTCAATGGAGGCCGGCGGCCCTCCTCTTCGAACCTCCTCCCTGACGCTTGAAGCTCCCCCCTTCTTGCGTTGGGCCCTCGGCCCTTGGAGCTTCGGCCGGCTCGAGGTTCTTTCTTCCCACCGCGGGGTGGGGGCCGTCGCGGCAGTTGCGCCCGCGGGGCAGAAGCCGGCGAGGTAGAACAGGCACAACCCGCGGCGGACGTGCTTCTTGGCGCAGGCGGGGCCGAGGGGGCAGAAGCCCATGTCGTAGTGGGGGCAGGGCGGCAGCTTGACTGCGGGTCGATGTGCACGTAGAAGCACTCCTCGCGCTGGAGCAGTAGCCGTTCGCGTGAAAAAGTTGCACTCGGGCATCTTGCGGAGGGTTGTACTCCGTGGAGGAACTCGCAGTGGGCGCCCTTTTTGCAGAGCCCGCGCAGCCAGTGCTTGCACACGAGCGAGGGGCCGCGGCCCGCGTGCGTGTGCGCCGGCTGCCCGCCGGGCGCCGAGTCGGCGGCGAGGGCGTGCTGGTGCGTCGCGCGGAGGAAGGGCGTGAAGTCGAATGTCGCGGCCGGCTCGGTGTGCGAGGCCAGGTCGGGGGCGGCGCGGGACGGCGCCAGCGAGGGGTGTGCTGTCATCGCTGCCATGGTGTGGGCTTCTGGCCCTGGCTGGCCTGCGGTGCTGGTGGCCTGGTGGTCTGGCTGCGAGAGGCAGGTGCGTTGGGGAGAGGT
Source organism: Verticillium alfalfae VaMs.102 (assembly GCF_000150825.1). Classification (NCBI taxonomy): domain Eukaryota; kingdom Fungi; phylum Ascomycota; class Sordariomycetes; order Glomerellales; family Plectosphaerellaceae; genus Verticillium; species Verticillium alfalfae. The sequence continues at coordinate 760,251 of NW_003315030.1, forward strand.
CGGTGTTCAGTGTTCGGAGAAGACGCAGATATCAAGCGTCGCGTGCGCTGCCGAGTTCCTCCTGGAGCGGCGAGACAATATCGTTGACAAGTGGTTATGGTGATTGAATGTCGATGAATGCGCTGCTCTGGTGGCGGGAGACTGGCAAACTGGTGCGTATCGTGATAATTGGCGTTGCGTATGATGGTCTTGTCCATGTTGTGAGCTTTCCGAGCTCGAGTTGAACCAAAAGCTCCGAACGGCTAGCTAAAGCAGATCGGGTTAGTCAGCCAGTGGAGTGGAACCTCGGGGAAGCGGCCACTGGTAGTACTGTATCACGATCGTTTTCACGTTACCAATGTCCATCTTACGGGGGTAAGGCAAGCGACCACCCCCCCCCCCCTTCCCCCTTGTGAGCTGAGGCTCGCTGCGAAGACCATTCCATTGGGAGAGCATATGCTAGCACAGCAAAGCAGCGCATCGCTTGAGGTTGCAGCGATCGGAACATCTCGAACTCCAGGTCGCTCATGTGATATCTTTGCGCTCGATGGCTATCTCGTCTGTAGTTGTCAGCCGATCCATCTTCCGAAGGCTGCCCAGATCCTCATAATTCCCAAATATCTACATCGATATCTTTGACACCCTGTCTGGGATCCTTTCGCCAGACTTGCATGACTCCATCAATCGAATACATGTCTCCCGCTGGGCCGAGGAGTCGCTCATGCTCAGGTAACGGTAAAGCTATGTCACCGACCAACACCCACCGGTCATGCAATTCGATCTCTTCCTATGACGAGATGGTGACCGTAAGCTTGATGATAAAGTGCCGACCTACGTATGAACTGATAGCCTATTACCCACTCCTGGTATGTACGGTCGACACGTGTGGGGGTCTTTCTTCAATTCAGGCTTGCTTGCATGAGTAGCAGTTTACAGGAAGAGAGCGGATCTTTGGCAGAATTGTGACCTAAGACTAAGCCACCCATTCATCTGTCGTGTTACCTCCCGCTTCGACACGTGAGAGTGCGATGGCATATGCGATTCACACATCACATCTCACATCTCGCTGTCCTCACCCAAGGAACCTACATGGTAGCTTGGAGTCGTGCATCGAGGAGCGGGGCCGCTGCTGTGGCACACAACTTAGAATGGCGCCATGTTGATAGAAATGTCAAGATGCGGGCTTGCAACGGCCGACAGCCACAGTGGGCTTCAGGCCTTGCATAGCGCACTTGAACGAACCCGTTATCCGTCTGGTCTGCTCGGGAGCAGGAACTTGGCTGGTCTTGCAGCAGACGGCCGGGGGGCGGCAGGCACCAGGCGGGCTGGCGGGCTGGCTGGCAGGCACATGCTGGGGTGATCCTGCTGCCAAGGCCTGCAGGATGACACGCGCATTCGCATTCTGGTGCTTCCATAATTTTGCCTAGCAGTCGGTTTTGTCCGTGCTTCTTACCACCGCTTCACCTCTGCGAACCACACACACATCATCATCACCATCACTATCCCTACCAAGGTAGGGAGCTCATGATCCCCTAGCCATGTCGACAGGGAGCAGAAAGTGCCTGAGTCGTTGACGGCATCGGACTCGTGGTACATGGCAGCACTGCTTTCTACCAGACAGTGAGGCCATCCACATCATTGGATCTCAAAAGCCCCCTTCAGCAGCCTCGCTGCTCCACCAATCGACGACTCATGACCATCCGCACGCGACACGCCGGCCTCCTCGGCGAGACGCTCCCGTCATGGGCACATGCCGGGCTCAGGTCCTTGGGTCTTTTTGCCAGGACGGAATCACTCCCCTAATTCGGGTTGCGAATGCGCTAAAAGGACTTTGGGACTCTCCGGCCACTGGGGATCTCGGAGCAACCGACAAACCACGTTACATGGGTGCCGCATACCATCAGGGTCCTGCCCTCCTCCAAGCACCCACCCGTCTGTGCCTCTGCCGGAGCCAGCAGGCCATCTACGAGAGGACCTCCCCGTGTGAGTATAGCGTCTCCGCTGCCGAGCTGGATACCTACCTCCCTTCTCGGGCTCTCAGATGCGGCCTTCGTATTGTTCGAAGAGGAAGAGAACGGTGTCTTCGAGACGGTGCCGCCCGGCCCCTCTCTCTGCTCATCTCCCGCGACTCTCCCGTCTTTAATTTATCCCGTGGCACTGCTTCACCAGGAGGCCGGCAGGGAACCACCATCCAAACTTGGGACATTGCTGTTTCCACTCACCCGCTCACCCGCTGAAACGCGACACCCAATGACCTCATTTGGCCAACCCATCGGTTCTTGGGCCCGCATCTGGGTGCAGAGAATGGCCTGCCAGCGTGCCATGCAGCTTTGGGCAGAAGCATCCGTCGCGTCGACCGTCCGTCATTTGATGCAATCTCGCTGCGGTACCAAGAGAAGCCAAGCTGCTGGTTGTCTGATGGCGGCCCATCTCCACACTGGGGGATTTGGGGCAACCTAAAGGGGATAAACCCCAGACACGGTTTGGCGTTGCTGGATCGTCTGGTTCATCCCAGTAATAGTGTCGGCCATTCACCAGGTCTCTCCCCGATGTCACCGAGATCAAGAACACACCATTTTGGGTTGCTGGACGCCAGACTCGCTGCGTACGCACCGAGGTCAAGTCAAATTAGTGGGAGGCTTCGCACCGCTCGCACCGACCTACCCTCGGTACCGGGTACAGCCCTTGAACACAAATCGCACATTCTTGTGTCCCCGGGAGGGCCAGGACGACCCTGGCTACGACTCAAGCTTTGACCATTGTAACCCCAGCCCCAAATTTTGCAGGAAAGGACCTTGTTTTAGGTTTGCCGGTTTTTCAAAGCCCCCCCCCCCTCCTCCCGAGTTTGAGACCTGCTCCCCGCTGCCGTCCCGTCTGGTTGGGCGGCGTTTGCGGGAAGGACTTGTGTTCCTCGGATGACTTTTCTTTTCCAAGCCTTCCACGACGTGGGGCATTTCTTCTAGAACACCAGACTCTCTCCTTTGAGGCAACATCCCGGGAGCCGCAGCTCATTGATGGCCCAAGGCTGCCTTGGAATCCCCTTTCCCTGTCTAGACCAGGGACTCTCCTCTCCTGTGCATGTGGCTCACGAGCGTGCCGCAGAGGCCATCGAACTTGACTAACGCACACCGATCCTAGTTTCACCATGACAACCACGGTGATGCGGACACATCTCATGCCTTCAACCTCGCCGCGCCGTCTCTCGTGCTGGAATATTCCTCGGC
>NW_003315030.1:763553-763950 GCF_000150825.1 Verticillium alfalfae VaMs.102
CGGGTCTCGCGAAGGGAGCGAAAATGGTGACAACCAGGACTTTATCGCTGTCCCTGGAGATGGAGAGAGCAATGTTTGGCGACGTTCATGAGCAACGTCGTCCCATGTTTGCTTGCGTTTTACAGACGCACTTGTTTAGGCGTTCATAACGGCGTGTTGCACCACACAACCTGGCATGGGGAAGAAATTCACGACTCTTGGGGATCTGAACGTACAGATCTATAATGAAATAGAATGGATTCTAAACCTTGGTATCATTCGTGCGCCTTTCACAGGCCCTTCTCTGTGCCTTATTCCCACTTCGAACATCAGCGCTGCCGTGGTCATGTCTCCCGTCAGGAAGAAAAGCCAGTGGTCTCACGGGTCCTATCACCTAGTGACATGATCTCCTCAGAGT
>NW_003315030.1:765789-771132 GCF_000150825.1 Verticillium alfalfae VaMs.102
ATAGGGCGGGTCCAAATCTGGCGGAAGATGTACAGGCTCGGCGGAGGATGCCACGCACGGAGCGGCGAGGATGGGCCAGCTAATCAAACCAGTAGGCGATTGACTTGACATGATATCCCACGCTTCCTACCTACACTCACCTGCCCGTCTCCAACTGTTTCTGCTGCCTGTACTGTACGGCATCTTTTTTAGCAAGTTTCATTCATCCGTCCCCTGCAAGTGTCTTCCCTCCCCCCCCCTTTCCCCTCGACCATCGCACGCACACACCCCAGCCCAAATTATGTCATGCATCGTGGCATCGCGGTACCGGGGCCCTCACCTGTAAATTTGATGCGTGTTGTCTCCACCATCGAGACATGGCCACAAGTTGCCCATATTCACTCACCGTCGCAGCTCGCCCTGTATATATAGGTCCTGGGCTGCTAAAGCCTGCCCATGAGGTGCGCTTGCTGCCCGACTGGGTACTGTGACCTGTACAACAACATGCTCTTCACCCAACCGCCTTCTCTTTCCACCTGTCCCTCGTGTCAGCGTTCTTCACTTTCAAGTCCATATTCGCTGTCGCGCGCGTCGATACTGTCTTGCTCCCCTTCTCTTTTTCACATGATCGCTTCAACTCCAGAATGAGCTCGTCTTCATCCTCGCGTAAACAGCGCAGAGGCAAGAGCATTTCGAAGCTCGCTTACACGAACGCCGTTTATTTCCCCAACGAGAGAATATACCAGGGCGACACACCAGGAGCGCTCAACTATGGATACACCAATCATGTGTACTACGCTTTCGCAAATGTCTCTCCGGATGGTGGTGTTTTCGTGAGTCGGCTGGCTCACGCTAGTTGGAACAACACTTTACTGATTTGAACCCTCCCAGTTGAGCGATGAGTGGGCGGATGCGGGGGCGCCGGTCGATGGCGTCCAAGGGGGCCTTGGGTCTCTCATGCATCTCAAACAACAGTACCCGCATCTCCAGGTTGTTCTGTCCATTGGCGGCGGCAGTTCCTCGGCCATCTTTCCTGTCGTGGCCGCGAGCACTATCTGCAGAGATAATTTTGCGCGCTCAGCAAAAGGGTTAGTTGATGCGTCTGGCCTCGACGGCATTGACAGTAAGTCAGCAGACCAAAACGACCAGCTAGGCAACGATGTTGACATTTGCTCAGTTGTGTGGGAGTATCCCTCAGACTCCCAGCAGGGCCACGACTTTCTGGCTCTGCTGGCGACGATACGTCTTCATCTGCCAGAGGACCAATACTTACTCACCGCTGCCCTGCCGGCGAGCAGAATGGTGCTTCAGTATATTCCCCTCCAGGCTTCGGCCGAGTATCTCGATTTCGTCAATCTTATGGCATACGACTTCTTCGGCACGTGGACGCCAAAGAGCGGACATCACTCCCAGTTGTACGCCCCTCAGAAGGACCAAGAATCTGGCGCTACGGGCGTGCAGTACCTGATCGCCAAGGGCGTGAATCCGGGGAAGATTCTCCTCGGCATCCCGCTCTACGGGCGAAGTTTTCTGGGCGCAGCTGGGCCGGGCCACAAGTTCAGAGGGGGCGGTGGTGATAATGGCACATTCGAGTACAAGCAATTGCCACGAAGCGGTACCAAGGAGACGATTGATAAAAAGTCCATCTCGGCGCAGTGCATCGGCGCTGATGGAGGATTCGTGAGCTATGATAACCCCGAGACTGTCAAGGCCAAGGCTCAGTTCTGCAAGCAAAAGGGGCTAGGGGTGAGCAGACGAACATGGCCAGACGTGGCGCTGACTGTGGTGCTTTAAGCTGACTTATGCCTGTAGGGCCTCTTCTATTGGAACGGACCGGCAGACGGTAAAGGGTCGCGCAGTCTTGTCGCGGCTGGCTTCCAAGCACTGCACTCTTCATGAGGCCTCTGAGCGGCCCAACCTCGGGTTGATCCCATAGATCCGCCCCGACGGCCCTTTCTGAGGGGTGGGAAAGCAGTATATTTGGGCTGTTGTGTAGACGAGCCAGGTTTGTGCCATCGAGATTCAAACGCAATGAGCGGCACTGCGTTGAACTGCTGGGACGGATTTTCAAAAAATGAGGCTGGCGATGGGAATCTATAGACGGACGGTGGCAAGGCGTTTTTTTTGGAGCGGGGATACCAGGCGGTTCATTAACAAGCAAATCACAGCCACTTGGCTGCTGCACATTGTTGTTTTGCTTTTGCGACAAACATCGGATCCGAGGAAGAAGCGCATTGGGGCCACGGAAAGGGTACACATATATTAACCCTCTTTGGCAACAACATTCCAGCAAAGTTATAGAAGGGAAGAGAGAGTCAAATCGAACGGCCAGGACTCAGGGGCCATGTCAGAATGGCGGTACAAACCTGCGGTTGCCGCTGGATGAGAACACTGTGAAAGTGCAAGGCCACAACTGCTCCATCGCGATGATGGTATGCAAATGCATGAGGCCGTGATACTTGGCATGGTATAGCCCAGCTGCTGGAGATGCCACCCACAGTGGAGCTCGAGCTGTACCATGTAAGACGCGGCGGATAAATCCGCAATAGGCATCTCTGATTGAGTCTTCGGAAGGTGGCTCCCGAAAGACCTGGCCAAACGACAAGGCAAATAGACGGGGGCCAGGTCTCGCACGGTTCGACGGTCAAATCTTTTTTTTTTGCCCTGCTCGGGCCACTCGGCCGTTCTCGAGGCGGCGCCCTGCATCGTGTGGCGAACAGGGCGTTCCATGGTCAGTCAGTCAGCCAGCCTGCAGACCTGCAAGGCAGGGCGCACGAAATGCAGGCCTGCATGAGGTAGGCACCTTAACCTGCCTTGCCTTAGGCACGGCATTGGCATAGCCTTCTCCCTTCAGGGCCAGGTACATGCCTCGTTGGAGGCTTGCTCTCCGGCGGCGCACTGGATGCCGACTGTGGCAGTTAGTTTTCGCTGGGGTCGTACGGCAGGTGATGGGGGCGTTGTTGCGTTCCTGCATCTAAGATGAGACATGTGATGCGTGGATGGAGCTTAACACGGTCTTGGATCGCGTGGTAGCGGGCTCTTGGTGTGGGTGGAGGGCGCCTTGTGTAGTAGGTCTAGATACCTAGGTAAGGTACTTAGGTGGGCAAGGTAGGTACCTAGGAAGGTAAGGACTGTATCGATGTAATCACAGGCAGGTCACCGATTGGGTTCCGCGCCAAGGTCCCACACACGGCTGGCCGCCATCCATTCCAGGCGGCAGTCAGTGACAAGAGTGCCTTTTAGCTGGCTGGAGCTGGAGCTGGAGCTGGAGCAGGCAGCACGTGCTGATAGCCGATAACAAGAGGCTACGTACTGATAGACCAAGCCAGCGTCTAATCGTCGGCCGGCAGAGCTTCAGTGCATTGGCAGCCCCGAGAAGCAACGAACGAGACAGCAACAGGGCCCTGTTGCCATTTACACGCGTAGCAGCGGCATCAGCAGCAGCAGCAGCAGCAGAAGCAGTAGCATTTGGCTTCGGAGTTCCAGACATTGCGAACATGAATGGCGTAGCGCTCGATGATCCCACGTCGCTGGATGCTGGTCAGTGCCATCATGCCCTTGGGGGCTGCCTCCTGGGACTTCCCCCTCCCCGGCTGACGAGCTCGCAGTTGACTACGACCCAATCGATCACTTGAATCTCCTCTTCTCCCACCCCTCGACCGTCACATCGATCAGCCGCGTTTCCCAAACCCTCCACGAACACAAGAATGACGTCTCCACCGACATTGCCGAGCTCGAGCTCGCCCAGGCCTACGGGCCCGATTCGAGCCTCGAGCGTATGCAGTCCGCCCAGGCCGAGCTCGCCCAGCTGTTCCGCAAGATCGAGACGGTGCGGTCGCGAGCCATCGAGACGGAGCAGAACATTACATCGATGACGGCCGACATCAAGCGCCTCGACGGCACGAAGCGCAACCTCACGCTCAGCATGACGGCCCTCAAGCGGCTGCAGATGCTGACGACGGCCTACGAGCAGCTGCAGGGCCACGCGCGGACGCGGCAGTACCGCGAGTGCGCGAGCCTCTTGCAGGCCGTGCTGCAGCTCATGAAGCACTTCAACAGCTACCGCAGCATCGAGCAGATTGCGACGCTGAGCCGCGGCGTGTCGGAGCTGCAGCGGACGTTGCTGGAGCAGGTGTGCGAGGACTTTGAGCTGGCGTTCGCCAAGGACGAGGTGTCGGCGCGGCGGGGCACGCTCGTCGAGGCCTGCCACGTCATGGATGCCCTCGGCGACGCCGCGCGGTCGAGGCTCATGACGTGGTACGTGAACACGGAACTGCGCGAGTACCGACAGGTGTTCCGGGGCAACGACGAGGCGGGCAGCCTCGACAACATCGGCCGGCGCTATGCGTGGTTCAAACGCATGCTCAAGACGCACGACGACGAGCACTGCCGCCATCTTCCCCCCGCACTGGCGCGCCAACGAGATGCTGGCCGCGGCCTTTTGCGACGGCACGCGGGAGGACTTCAAGGGCATCCTGGAGAGGAGCATGCGCCGGACCGAGGGCCCCAAGCTCGACGTCAACCTGCTGCTGAGCTGCCTGCAGGAGACGCTCGACTTTGAGCACGGGCTCGAGAGGCGCTTCGCCGACGGGCCCAGGGCCAGCATCGACACGCTGAGCTCGGCCGACGACCGGGCCTCCAACTTTCACGGCTCCATCTCGGCGGCCTTTGAGCCGTACCTGAGCTTGTGGGTCGAGAGCCAGGACAGGCAGCTCGCCGCCATGATTCCCAAGTACCGCAGCCAGCCGCTGCTCCCCGACGACGAGGAGTTCACGCCGCAGGCCGTCATCCCCTCGGCCATTGAGCTCTTCCACTTTTACAAACTCACGCTGTCACAGTGCGCCAAGCTGTCTACGAGCGACCGCCTCCTCGACCTCGCCAAGACGCTCGCCAAGTACCTCGACGAGTACGCCCAGCAGGTGCTGCTCCATTTTCTCTCGAGGGGAGGCGCGCAGGGGCCGCCGCTGCAGGACATAGTCATGGTCATGAACACGGCGGATTTTTGGTCAACAAACGCGAATCAGCTCGAGGAGAACATCAGGAAGCGCATCGACCCCGAGTTGAGGGACAGAGTCGACCTCTCGTCGCAGGCCGATGCTTTTTTGGGCGTCGCCAGCGCCGCCGTCCTCGCCCTCGTGCGCAGCGTCGAGCACGAGTGCGCGGGCGCGTGGCGCGAGATGCGCAACACGAACTGGGGCGCCATGGAGAGCGTCGGGGATCAGAGCTCCTACGTCGGCGAGCTTCTCCGGGCCGTCAACGGCAGGGCCGAGGCGATTTTGGAGCTCGTCGTCAAGCAGCAGTACGCGAGGGCGTTCTGCGACAACTTGGTGGACCACATGGCGTCGGCGTACATTGCCAACATTG
>NW_003315030.1:771232-782313 GCF_000150825.1 Verticillium alfalfae VaMs.102
TTTTTCTCTGCTGTCGGCGTGTGCTTTCTCCTCCCCCCCCCCTCCATGCCAAGAGCTGACTCGCGGGCAGATGCTCCTCGACAAGTACGTCATGACCAAGGCGTTTGAAGGGCTGCTGTCGTTCCACAACAAGGCGGGCGAGGCGCAGGCGCCGCCGGCGAGCTTCGTCAAGCGGGTGGCGCACACGATGAACCGCATCGACCCGCTGCTCAAGACGCTCCAGGTGCGGCCGTCGCCGCCCGAGGGCCTCGTGCAAGCGTACCTCATCCACATTGCCGACCGGTCGGACGTCAACTTCAAGAAGATTCTCGACCTCAAGGCGGTGCGCAAGCAGGACCAGGCGCACCTCCTCGAGTTGTTTGGCATCCACCGCGACAGCAAGGCGAACGACGGCAAGCTCGCGCAGAACAGCCCGCTGCTGACGCCGCTGCTGGCGAGCCAGAGCATGAGCGGCGGCGGCGGCGGTGGTGGTCACGGCAGTATTGGCGGTGCCGGGGCGGTTGCCGGGGTCGCCGGGGCGTCGATCAACACGGCGAGCTCGGCGCTGTCGGCGGCAGGCAGCAGCGCCACGGCGATGGCCGGTTTGCAGGGCAAGTTTGACGCGACGAGCCTCGGCGAGAAGCTCCTCAGCGCGGCGCGGGACCTGGGCCAGGGCGGCGTCGTCGGCGAGAAGGGCGGCGGGGGGTCTGGCGTCGTCGCGGCGGAGAAGGCGATGAACGAGAACCTCAAGAACTTTGGCAAGTTCTTCCGGCGAGACCTGGGCGGGTTCGGCGCGCGGTTTGGGAAGAGGGATGGCGCTGACGAGGGGCAGCGGTAGTCAGCATGCAGAAAGGGATAGACAGCATCAGGCGTCAGGGTAGCATTTGGTAGCAGCTGCCCCTTCTTGGGGCATGGGGCTTCGGCGTTGGACAACTGCCGCTTGTGCATCGTTATTGCCATGTTCGGAGGTTACCACTCATAATCCATAATGGGGATCCGTGCTTCTTCTAGAGCTTCTCCCCTGGCCAGCCCACGTCAGGGGAATTGAATGTGCAACCGAGGCTCGGCCGAGTCAACGATGAAATGGAGAGATGAGGAGAGATGAGTAAGCTGGTGCATTATTCAGCCCCCACCTCGAATCTGGAATTTGAGGGACCTATGGCGATGCACGACAGGCGGCAGGCGCAGGCGATGGATCACGGTCGATAGGCGCAGAAGAGTAGAGAGGGACATGCCGAGCGCCCGATCGCGGGGCAATTCTCAAGGTACCTACCCTACCGCCTTGGGAAGGGGGGAAAAAAACGCCCCTCCCCCATCCCATCCGTCAGTCGGTTTATTTTCAGGTAGTATAATTACACCTTGGCTTCCCAGAGACCCTTGGCTTCCCAGAAACGCTTCGATTCCTCGAGACCGCGATCCCTCGATCCCTCGATCCCTCGCTCCCGCCCACTCCGTGTCTGCCATAGCATTTCTCGCGCGCTCGAGCTTTTTTTCTTCCCTCCTCTCTCTTTCCTCCCACCACCCTTCGATCCCCATCCACGCGACCTCGTAGCGGCGTGGACGACGAACGCGCACCGCGAAGCTGTTTTCATCCGCCTTTCGACGGACCCTGCGAGCCAGCGCGGGTGGACTTTCCTTCGCGGCCACCGCCACGACCCTGCAGAAGAACACCGCCAAGCCGAGCATTGCCGCCAGAACCATGCATAGCAAGATTGTCAGTATGTGGTTGTCTGCTCCGTCCCGGTCTCTGTCGCTCGTGCTCCGCCCCTCTCTCTCTCTCTCGGTGTGTGTGTCTGTGTCTGTGCTGTCTCTCTGCTAGACCATGAAGACAACAGGGAGGAGGAGGGGCTGTACAGGTTCACGACATCTTGTACTGACAGAAACGAAAAGTCATCGGCTCAGGCCCTGCGGCCCACACGGCCGCCGTCTATCTCGCGCGTGCCGACATGAAGCGTGAGTTCCTTCGTGCTCGCTCTCCCTGCACCAGTGGCCACGTACTGACTGGATCATCCCTGCAGCCGTGCTCTACGAGGGCTTCCTCGCCAACGGCATCGCCGCCGGCGGCCAGCTCACGACGACGACCGATGTCGAGAACTTCCCCGGCTTCCCCGACGGCATCATGGGCCAGGAGCTCATGGACAAGATGCGCGCCCAGTCGGTGCGCTTCGGCACCGAGATCGTCTCCGAGACGGTCGCCACGCTCGACCTCTCACAGCGGCCCTTCCGCTACGCCCTCGAGTGGTCGCCCGACACGACGCACACGGCCGACGCCATCATCCTGGCGACCGGCGCCTCGGCCCGCCGCCTCGGCATCCCCGGCGAGGACAAGTACTGGCAGAACGGCATCTCGGCCTGCGCCGTCTGCGACGGCGCCGTGCCCATCTACCGCAACAAGCCCCTCGTCGTCGTCGGCGGCGGCGACTCGGCCGCCGAGGAGGCCCTCTTCCTGACCAAGTACGGCAGCCACGTCACCGTCCTCGTGCGCCGCGACGTCCTGCGCGCCAGCGCCATCATGGCCAAGCGCCTGCTCGGCCACCCCAAGGTCACCGTCCGCTTCCACAGCGGTGCCAAGGAGGTCAAGGGCGACGACAAGGGCCTCATGTCCCACCTCGTCGTCCATGACACCCGCACCGGCGCCGAGGAGACGGTCGAGGCCAACGGCCTCTTCTACGCCATCGGCCACGTCCCCGCCACGAGCCTCGTCAAGGGCCAGCTCGACACGGACGACGAGGGCTACGTCATCACCCAGCCCGGCACCCCGCTCACCAACATTGAGGGCGTCTTTGCCGCTGGCGACGTCCAGGACAAGCGCTACAGGCAGGCCATCACCAGCGCCGGTACGCTTTCTTCTCCCTTCTTCTTCTTCTTCTTCTGTGACATGTCGAGATGCATGCTGACACGCCACAGGGTCCGGATGCCAGGCCGCGCTCGATGCCGAAAAGTACATCTCCGAGATGGAGGACCCCAACCTCAAGGACGTCGTCAACCACGCCCGGTGACTGGATTCGCATCTTTGACGAGTTTGGCGTATAGAGCTGCTAGAGCGGTGCATGATAGACAAGACCAAGATGAGGCTGCAAAAGAATTGTGAGAACGTATTACACAATGGCGCTGCGATGTGCCCCCGTGAGCTGGCTTGCGCTGGAGCGAACCATGGCTCGCCCTGCCAAGACGGCATCGGTTCTTCCCTACCCGTGGAAAAGCTATTTCTTCGTGCTGTGGTGGTGCCCTCCCTTTTCTGCGAGAGATGTTGTGAACTGACTGCATCTCAACCTGGGAGACGGCAGCGGTTGGTAGTAACGTAGCAGCTCGACGGGGTTTCCAGTCGTGCTCTCGATGACACGGCTCGCTTCGTTTCCGTTGTTTCCTCAACGGCACACACAGCGCATCTTGATCCCATGCCACGCGAACAGATGTCCGTAGGAAGGAAAAAAGCTAGGACATGTGAGGATAGTAGCCGCAGGCCACCCACCCTTAGCCCCTGAACCTGCGGAAATAGCATGCTTGTACACTCCATACTGCATCCCCGGCACATACGACTGCACGAATAAGAAAACCCGTACTTCTCTGTCCCCCCAGCCATAATTAACAAGACCAGATGAAGAGCTGATTGGGTGCCCACTCGAATACCCGGTGTTGCATATCTCGGTTCTGCATTACCTCCTGGCTACTGCTTCTGGGGTGAGGGCTGACCACTGGTTGTGGCGAAAGCCCATTGTGAAGATGAGCCGTGGAGTCGCCTTCACATGCACAGATCTTCCTGAATCTGCATTTGTCCCAGTATTGGTTAAAAGGCAACTCTACCTTGTTGGGGGTTGTCAGCTGTGGAAGAGCGTTGGCTCTCGTGTCGGACCAGGGAGGTATCGGCAGGAAACGTCAGCAAGCTCTTAGCGAGTCTCCCGTGGTCCTTCTGGCAGCTCTTGACATGAATTCCATCTTTGGCAAGGGGCAGGGCGCTTGTACCCCTACTTGACTGCGAGCAAAGGCAGATCCGAGACATGCTTTGCCTGCCTGTGTCGAGGTCGAGGTGCCTTCGCGTGGTTATTCGGCAGCCTTCTTTCGGCATCCACGAGAGGCATCCGGCTTGACAGCATCTGCACCCATCTGATCGACAGACTCGCCCATGGTGTAACGTCATCTCGTCGAACGAGTCCCTGGCTGCAACCTGTCGAGACCTTGCTAGCCGAGTCCACAAACTTGGAATGACCTCGACGATCCGATGACCAAAGCCCACCGTGCAGCCGGCGGGACACCCGCAGCTACAGTCCAATTCACCCCAATGAGAGTCCACATCACTACTCCAACACGGGCGTGCTTCCGACGCTACAATACGTTGCCATGCCTCTGGATAGTGGCAAGGAAGACAGGCGATCAAGGTTCGGGCCCACAGACGGCCCTGATGACGACGTGTCCCCGGTCATCACGAGCTTCACGATGCTGGCGAGCTTCGCGTTGAACGGTGCCTCTGCCTTGCTTATCACGTTGTGTACCGTAGGGAGAAGCTCTCGCGTAAGTGGTCTCCCGGCTCTGACGAATATGGCAACTGTGGCACACAAAGTTGCCACGACATGTCCTCCTAGACCGCCACACAAAATGGGGCCGAGAGATGGATGGTCTCGCAGAGTTGATGCCTTGATTCGGACGAACAGGGCATTGTAGACGTCTGGGCTGCCGTCCTGAAGCCCAACACTCGGCCGCACCAGCAACAAAGCATACCAGACAGGAGATCATCTCGTGTCTCTGCCTACAGTTCTTCAGGTGCTGAGAGGAGCAATAGCTCTAGCGTGCTGAAGGCCTACTTTGAACGATGAGGCCTCATGGCGGTGATTCCTTTTACGGTGGCGACCGTATACGAACCAGACTCCATGGACACGAAGATCATGTACTCAACGATGGACGTTTCTGACGTTGCCTAGCAAGGATGACTGCAAGGACGGGCCGTCTCCTGTGAAACCCTGGCCACGTGTGGTGATCGAAACCTTGGTAAGCTGGCGAATAAAGACATTGTGGCGAGGAGGCGGCAGGGAAGCACAATTAAGCTTTCGAGCAAGCGATGATCTCAACGTGTTTGAAGACTGGAGATCGTACGTATCATGTCGTTGCTACTGGGGTCGCAGGTCAACACATTTGCTCTATGCCCGCTGGTACACATGTTTGTCCGATTTTGATATGGCAAGCCTGCGTTCGCCGCTCAGATTCAAAAACCAAGCTCCTAAAATTGCAAACAAACAAAGGGTGCAACAAAGCGCGACAGTCAAAAAAGAATTGCCTCTAAAACATCTCGTTGCCCGCGAGAGCAAAAGGAAACTTCCGATCGGGGAATTGAACCCCGGTCCCCGGCGTGACAAGCCGATATCCTAACCACTAGACTAATCGGAATTCGACGTCAGACTTTGCGCTACCAATGCCTATAACCACTGCAATTGCTGACTGCTCTCACATCCCATCATCCCGCTGGAAACTTTGCAAATACTCAATACGATCTGCTGCATAAACCTGGAAATCTCACCATGCTTTGATTACTCTTCCACGCCTCGACGATCCTGATGAGGCGCCACTGACCATCTCGTGCAGGCCTTGTGAGAGCTGTGGCACGGAGAACCAGGTTCACAGCCACAGCCCCAACGCATCGTCACATCCATCGATCCAGAGCATCCAAGACGAACCAAGCTGCCCGCCTCCCTTCGGTGCAACTGCCTATTTGCCCTTGGCTCGCTTCCATCCGCCATCCCAGGGTTCATCATCGCAGCCCTCCATCCCGTTCCCGTTGCGCGGTTCTCCAAGGAGAGGACCCTGGCGCCGCCATTTTTCGCCCCCAGGTTGCATCATCGCACGCAACTCCCCCCCCCCTCGCGGGCTCCCTCACGGTGTCACGCAGTTGAGAAGGGGCCTCGAACACCGGGAGCATCACATGCAGGCCATCGCGCGCAACCCCTGCCCAGCTGGGCCACCGGAGAGGGGAGCGGGGGGCCCGGTCCTTGGTGAGGAGTTGATCTTGTTATTCTCTCATCGCTGTGATGTCAAGCCCCCAGGGTAGGTGTGGCTGTGATAGGCGCGATCGCAGGATGATCAGCCACACCCACTCTTTCGCAGCTCTCGAGACCCTGAAGTGGGCCTGACGTCACGCCTTGTCCAGGGGGTGGGGATGATGTTGAGGTTGATGGGTGTTGTGTCGTTGCTTGGCCTTGCGTTTGAAATTCGTCAGAAGAGAGAGAGAGAGAGAGAGATGCCTGTTGCCTGAGAGCCAGAGGATTATAAGAACGTCGCCTCAAGCCGCTCTACGTTGCTCTTTTCTTTCGAGAACTCATCATCAACAAGCCATCCATCAATCAAACATACACACACTCTACCAAACGCACTCTTCAACCCAACCACTACCAACCACCAAACCCATCACAATGTCTTCTGGCAACAACAACGGCGTCACTGGCGGAGCCCAGTTCCTCACCTCCGCGCTCGGCAACACTGTCGGCGGTCTGTCCCGCACCGTCGGTAACGTCACCGGCGCTGCGACTCGCGGTCTCGGCGACACCATCACCGGCGCTACTGGCGAGGCCGGCCGCCCCGTTGGCGACGGCCTCGGCAACGTTGGCACCGGCGTTGAGAACGCCGCCAACTCGCTCGGCAAGGGCACTGAGGATGCCGGCCAGTGGAAGCGTTCTTGAGCGTGCCAACGCGAAACGCACGCGCACACACACGGGGTGTGTGTAGGAATGAATGGAATGACCACGGGAGGAATACCACCGGGACTGTTTTACTAGGAGCGACTTGATACTTGATCACTACGACTATAATAAATACCATAGCCACCCAAATTGTCCTATCCTCTTTATTACGTGACACTACCTACTGACATGGGATTCAATCGGCTTCTGCTGCACGGCATGATTTCACTGTGGTGTCATGGCTCTTCTTATGCCATTCATATCCATCCTACATTGAGAGGTACACCTAAATCTTACACTGCGCATCGTACAAGTCTACTTCTTCCGCAACTGCAGGTGATATGTCGTCAGCTGCTCATCGCTAATTTTCCCCGGCCCACCAGCAAATTCGTCGACGCCCTTGTTGTTCTTGGGAAACGCAATCACATCTCTGACCGAGCTCGAACCACTGAGCACCGCCGCGAACCGGTCAAAGCCCAGCGCGAAGCCCGCGTGCGGTGGGCAGCCCGCCCGCAGCGCCTTCAGCAGGTGCGAAAACTCGGCCATTTTGGGCTTGGTCATCTGCAGAATGTCGCGGAAGATGAACTCCTGCATGGCGGCGACGTGGATACGCCTGCTGCCGCCGCCTAGCTCGACGCCGTTGAGGACGAGGTCGTAGTGGTCGGCCTTGGCCTTCAGCGGGTCTGTGAAGAGGAGCTCGAGGTCCTCGACCGTGAGGGGCGCCGTGAACGGGTGGTGGGTGGCAGAGAAGCCTGAGGAGCCGCCCTGGCCGACGTCGACCTCCTCGTTGGGCGTGAACATGGGGAAATCGGTCACCCAGAGGAACTGGAAACTGTCGTCGCGCTCGAGGAGCTGAGCCTCGATGGCGGCGTGGTACAGAGCGATGCGGACCTCGCCGAGCTTGGTCGAGCCGCCCTGGTGAGGGCGGTCCTGACGCGCCTGGAAGACGACGACGTCACCATTCTCAAGTGTTGACAGCCCAGACTCGGGCGAGGCAGCATCTTGCAGAGTCTTGAGACCGTCGGGACCCAGAGCAGAGAAGCCCTCGAGGGGCTTGCTTGTGTCGTACATCAGGGCTTGGGGCGCGCCATCCGGGTTCTGCGAGTGGCTCTTGTGAAGGTTCTGCAGAAAGTTTTGCATAAACTCATGGACCTCCTTTCGGTCCGCATCCTCATGTGGCCGGAACACCCAAGCATCAACGATGGGGTTCTCGAGATCGGTGATCATGCTGACGAAGCCGGGGCTCAGATGGGTGTCGACCCGTTCGATGCGGTTCGGGATGCGGAGGTCGGGCTTGTCCGAACCGTACAAGTCCATGCATTCCTGGTACTTCATCCTCCGGAACGGTGTTGCAATGGCTGGGTAATCCTTGTAGGGCACAGGCTCTCCGCCAGATGGCTCATCCGAACTTTGCGCACTCTTCCTGTGAGGGATAAAGGATGTGTCGTCGGCCTTGCGGTTGTACTCCTCGCGCATGGCATCCCACGTCGCCTGCATAAACGCTTCAACATCAGCTTGAATCGTTTCGCCAGTCGCAAACGATTTCTCCAGATCCATCTGCGTAAACTCGGGCTGCCTGTCGGCCCTGTGGTCCTCATCGCGGTAGCAGCGCGCAAACTGATAGTAGCCACCCAGCCCCGCGGCCATGAGCACCTGCTTGTACTGCTGAGGGCTCTGGGGCAACGCGTAGGCATGGCCCGCCCTGCGCGTGGGGACGAGAAACTCGCGCGCGCCCTCGGAGGTGGACTTGAAGAGCGTCGGTGTCTCCACATCCATGTAGCCCAGCTTGCTCATGGTCTGTCCTAGGGATGCCTTCAGAAACGCACGGAAGCGCAGCGATTCCTTCAACTTGGCGTGGAAGCGCAGCTGCAGGTGGCGAGCCTCAGCCGGGAAGACGGCGTCGGATGAGACAATAATGTCCTTTGGGAAAGGGTTCAGGTGGCCGATCGACTCGATTTCCATGTCGAATTTGTTCGGTGATGATGCGTCGGTCATGTTGCCGGTCACTCGTCACGGCGCTGTAGGGCTGGATTTTGCGTAGGGCGTCGGCCTTTTCGACTCCTTTGGCGCAGATCTGGCCCTGGAACTCGCCGTTGTTGAGCTCAATGTTGGCGAATGCCAGCTCCTTGGACACCTTTCGAATCTTGCCAATGAAGCCATGGATCGTGATTGCCGTCTCTCCAGGCTTCCATCGTTCTCGTGGGGACATTTTTGGGAAGAAGACTGGACAGGACAGTGGTCAGTAGCTGCCAGACGTGTCGCGTAGCGGCTGGGGGAGGCACTCACGGAGATCCCTGAATTGACTCGCCAGTTGTTCCTTGTCGGCCGGCTTTGGCTGTTTCGAAGAGTAGAGGCGATTTGATTGCGATGGCGTCGTGGGCATGGAGGACCATGGCTGCAGTCGGGAGAGCTGTCGAGCTCTCAGCGTCGTCCCAGGCCCGCGCGACGCCAGCGTTCGGCAGCTGCAGCAACATTGGCGCAGCATCAGAGCCTGGATGGTCTGTCCAAGCCGGACAGTGGCACAATGACACAGGCGATGAGTTCTGAGCCGAGTTCGGCGAAAGTTTGGTCGCCTCGAGGTGGTAGGTATATCAGTCGAAGAATGTCGAACCCTGTTTCATGGTGTTTTCGAGCTTCGCGATGGAAAAGTGATTCGAGCTAGTGGGAGCTCCAGCGTGGTTCGACGCCAAGCGGACAGGGACAGGGGTGCGTGGGAGCTCGGCTGTCCCGTCATCAGTGTGCAGTGGCTTAGGTGCTGCCCTGCCTTGCCTGCCCCTCCTCACGCCTTGAAGCTTGAATGCGGGGCAGCGCCCTCCTCCTCCAGCAGTTGGACCCTCCTTCTCGACGTCAGGTCGACATCAGCGGTTGACTCGCCTGGCTAGAGTGGAAGACTCTGGAACTGCTTTCTGCTCTGTTTGTGCTATCAGGACCTGAATCGGGAGCAAAGCAAAGCACATCGACAACGCCCACCATGTCCTCTCGAGAAGTCCGGAAACCCGGCAAGGCGGGCTCATGGTACCTGGCTGACGCGAAGCGACTGGCTGAACAACTCGAAGGCTTCCTGGACGATGTGCCGAGCCAAATCAACTCGTCCGACGTCCCGATCCCTGGCGCCCGCGTAATTATTGCCCCGTGAGCACGAACAAGCCCGCTGTCGGCCCCCTTTGTCCACTGACGCCTGCGCAGGCATGCAGGATACAGCTACTCGGGCCCGACGGCAGCCTGGGCGTACAAGAGTCTCGACCTCAGCCAGACGAGGCGCGTCTTCCTCCTCGGCCCATCCCATACCTTTTACCTCAAGGGCTGCGCCGTCACGACCTTCAAGCACTACGGCACGCCGTTCGGCAACATCAGGGTCGACGAGGAGGTCGTCAGCACGCTCCGGGCCGAGCTGTCCATCCCCGACATGCCGCTGTCCAACGACAACAAGGAGCACTCGCTCGAGATGCACCTGCCCTACCTGTGGACCATGTTCACCAAGGCTTTCGACTCGCCCGACGAGTTCCCGACGCTGGTGCCCATCCTCGTCGGCGACGGCACCAAGACGGCGGAGCGCGCGGTGGGCGCCTGGCTGCTGCCGTACCTGCGGGACCCGACGAACGCCTTTGTCGTGAGCTCGGACTTTTGCCACTGGGGCGACAACTTCAGCTACACGCCGTACAGCCCGGACGCCCAGGTCGACGACACCTTACAACACATTTCGTCGCGGTCGCGCGTGCCTGCGGGCCGGCCGATTCACGAGACGATCAAGGAGCTCGATGACCAGGCGATCGCGGCCATCAAGACGGGTGAGTATGCTCAATTTTACGACAACTTGTCTTTGACCAAAAACACGGTTTGCGGACGGCATCCGATCGGCGTCATGATGGCGGCACTCGAGCTGCTGGCCGAGGAGGAGGGACGTGGTGGGGAGGACAAGGGGAGGTTCCAGTTTGTTCGGTACGAGAGGAGTAATTTGGTGGAGGATGCGGACGACATGAGCGTGAGTTATGTGTCGGCGTATGCGGTGGTATAGCGGGTTTTCTCAATGTAGTTGGTAGGTGGAACGGCGTTGCCATGAACAAGCTCTCAAATACACTCTCAGCCGGAGATATAATCTAGCCAGTCGCATGGTCGTGATGAGCAGCGTCGTGATGAGGATAGATGGTTGGCAACACAGCATCGCTTCACTTACTTGGAGGCAGGGGTCGACCCCTGTCGTACAGCGAATGCGGCGGGTCTCGGGCAGCGCGCAGAGGGCACGTCACGCACACGGCAAAGCCAATGTAGACTACTGGAATTCGTCGGTCATCGGCATCTCCATGTCCTAAAATATTCTGGACGCTCCTCGCCGTCTCTTCCGATCCGAGCTTCCTCCATTTTTTCCCTCACTTCACCACGCACCCGAGTCGCACTCGAAAACCTCTGTCTCTTCGGTTATTGACCTTTCACCATCGC
>NW_003315030.1:782630-799112 GCF_000150825.1 Verticillium alfalfae VaMs.102
AAACATTGTGCCTCGTGCCAAACCTCTGCGCCCGACGCGCCGTGGGTCTCGGTCAACAAGAAGGGCACTCCCACGACCATCACCCCCGTTCTCACCACCGTCTCGGGTACTCCGACCTACGAGTCTGGCGCGCCCAACGCCCTGACCGGCACCGTCTTCACTTTCACAAACCGCCGCG
Source organism: Verticillium alfalfae VaMs.102 (assembly GCF_000150825.1). Classification (NCBI taxonomy): domain Eukaryota; kingdom Fungi; phylum Ascomycota; class Sordariomycetes; order Glomerellales; family Plectosphaerellaceae; genus Verticillium; species Verticillium alfalfae. The sequence continues at coordinate 782,809 of NW_003315030.1, forward strand.
ATGCCTTGGTCAGCGTCAGCACGGGCGATCCGCCCATCGCCACGGCCAAAGCCAAGAACGGAAAGGGTGCTTTCGTCCCGTGTCACAACATCGACATGGATCACGCGCCTTTCTGCGCCCCAGAGAAGGATGGCGAGCTCTTTGTCGGCAAGACCTACTATGGTATGTGCCCTTTCTCACCTCCCCTCCCCCCACCATCGCCTTCATCTATGGGCTCCTTGCTAACAGCATCAGTCACCTGGGATGCCACGGCGCCCGTCCTCAAGAGCAACACGAGCGAAAAGGTCTGGATCCACCTCGTCGGCTACTACATCAACAGCACGACGGGCGAGATCGACGAGACTGAGGACCCCATCTTCAACCCCAACAAGAAGCACGTCAAGCCCGCCAAGCACGGCTTCTACCCCTGGCACGTCGGCGGCAACACCATCCCCCGCGGCGAGCAGAACGCCACGATCCAGCTGCGCATCCAGCGCCACATTGACGACGAGTACGTCGGCCCTGACGTCGTCGGCCAGACCGTATTCGTGCGCCGCCAGGACAGGCCCCCGCACCGCGACTCCAGGCCCCCGGGCGACAAGGAGCTGTACATTGCGCTGCCCATCGTCGGTGCCGGCCTCCTCTTCATCCTCGGCGGTCTGTTCTGGTACAACAGGCGAAGCCGCCGCGTCCGGCCTCGGCAACGTGTCGAGTCGCTCGGGTTCGAGAAAGCGCAAGTCGCGGGGCCGCCAAGCTGCTGTCAAGATGCACGGCGGCAGCGCCCAAGGCGTCTGGGTCTGGCGGTCGCGGCAAGAACAGGGGAGAGAATGCCTTTGACGGCGAGAACATGGAGCTCATGGGTGGCCACGACCGGGACTCGAGCCCCGACTCGGATGGCGGCTGGGACGCGAAGCGCTTCGCGGGAGGATCGGGGACGCGCTTCATGGATGATAGGAAGCAGAGGAAGAGGGCGTGAACTGCAGGTGCGGCTTGAATGCAAAAGTCATCTTTTCCGCCTCATCTTTCTCGTGTCAAGTGCAAGACCTGTGTCTTGAGTGTGTCAGGGTGTGCAGCGATGGCATCTGCCCTGGGGATGCGCTCACGGGGAGAATCAGGTTCACGAATTTTCGGGCATAGCAAGGCTGGCTGGTCTAACAGGTCAGCAGCAGATCGGCTGACAGAGCTGCCTGCCGTCATGCGCGGGCGACAGGAGAAGGGCGAGATTCGCTGCTTTGTAGCCCTCGTTTTGTGGAAACATCCTGCCACATCAAGAGCTGGCAAGCACCTCTTGACAAATGTCTCACGAATGCCTCGTGGTTCCTGCCACGGGCTGTGCATGGGCAGGCTTGCGGAGTTACGTCCAGCCGGTCGAGCGAGTGACGATCAACCCCAATGGCCCAAGGTTTCCCAAGGTTTCCCACACAGCTGACATGCTTTCCGTAGCCCATCTGCATCGCAACTTCTGTGGATCGAATTCATATCGCAAAAGTTTCCAGTCTTGCCCATGTCCCGTGACTTAGAAGCACGATGCCCGAACAAAGTTCTCCAGGCGCGGAATCGCGAGGCAGGAGATGTCTCTTGCGGAGAAAGGTCATCTTCCTGCCAGCATACCTATATAAGATGCTCCCCCGGCCATCGACATGAAGGACCCCCGTACGGAGCATTCCCAATTACTTATGAGCTTCGTCTACAGTTATCTCATCACCAACGTCGTCACCAGCACATTCTACTTGAGCATCGACGCAGACCCATACCGTTACCTCAGTCACAAGCCCTCAGCAGCTCTTGATCAGCATGAATAATCCATTCCTGCCGGATCAGATGCCTCAAGGCGGTCCAAACCAGCAGCAGCCTCCTGCGATCACTAACCTTCAAGGCTACCTCCAGTCCCAGCAACAGTCCCAGCAATATACCACTCAAATGGGGCCGATTCAGGGGCCACTCATCAGCACTCGGCCAATTCCCAACAACAACCTGTTTCCCCTGCCTCCTCGACCTCCATTAGATTCAAGCATCTCTTCATATCGCGTACTCGTCGTTCTGGCTTTCCCCACGCCGTCCGCTGGCGCGACGATCCGTGGGTCTGGCCCCTTGAGTCTCCAGTACCCTGGCTACTTTCACTGGATCAACTTGCCACAACAGCCCGGAGCAGTCTTACACAGCCATGCTGCTTGGGCAAGTTGCCCAAAGGTCATCATTCTCATGGCCGAAGATGATTTCCAAAATTTCAGATATTTCTGCAGGGGACTTGCAAACTCTGAGCCAGTTCCCTGGAGTCTCGAGCCGCAAATCATCAAGCATCTGCGTGTTCATGGACATAGCGAAGGCGATCTGGTCGATCGTTTCTCGCAGCTTTGCTTTTTCGGCATGGACAAAGAGTTGACCGCGGCAGAATATCTTTGGTGGCCGGGAGAGCTGGCGGGGGCCACGAGCCAGGGCTTTCGCTGGACCATGATGCCAGCCAACAACCAAAGAAACGGGATCGGCCAGGACTACAGCGCCTGTAGAGAGTTCAGGTTGAACAAGGATCAGATACTTACCTGCAGGCGGAACATAAGGGAAGGTCAAGGATCCCACGCCGTGCAGCACTACGATAAATCTTGGGGAGCTGGCATGAACCAGGATGAGTCCCCGTCGCCCATGGATTTATTCCTCACGTCCATGGATGACGTCCCCTTGCCTGCACAGTATGAACCTCATAGCAATGCTTCGACTCCGATGACTTTGGTCAACGACTTCAGCACCGATTCTACCGTATCACCGGCAGGTGAGGAGTACGTTGCAGAATCTCAAGGCTACTTCAAATCAGACGAGCAGCTTTTGCAAACCCCCATGCATAGCGAACCCTATCCGAATAGCGGGCTTCAGATGGGCTCGATGTGGGACCAACTCTCGATGCCGCCCACGGGCAATCCACAAGAATCGCAGTATACTATCGATCCACGATTGCTGCAGATATGCGACGAACCAGCTTCGAATGACGAGGATGTTTTTTCGTTTCCTTGCGCTGCTTTGTAGGCAGGCAGCGCTCGATAGGGGGTATCTTCTGTCACAATTTGGCAAATATACACGCCAGTCACAGCCTGGCAGGTAGATGATGTATCTGATCGGGTCAGTGGTCATCCGGTGGAATTTGCTGCGCGAGCGTGAGTACTCTTGGTCTTATGGGGTATAGCAGTTTATGAAAATTCTGGGGCAGTATCGGGCCTGAGGGCACTTGGATTGAAACCGGTAGAAGGAGTAAAAGGGCATAGGCTTACAGGAGTCGACATGTCCACCAGAGAACGTGGGTATGTTTGACACCAAGAGTTGGCGTTCGGGCTCTTATTATTGTTGCTATTGAACAGCAGCATACAGTGTAGCAGTAAGGGATATCAACCAAGTATTGGGTCCCCTGCCGTATCGTGCTTGGCAAGGTTGCGATGTCCTCCCCTGTGTCGTCCCTTGAACTTCACATTGGCTACGTTTAAACCATGTTTGAGGGGTCACCAGATCAACCCAACCACGTCTGCCTTGGGACACTCCCGGGGCACTTCAGCGCCCTCGGTACTTATGTTGGGATGCCGACTTGATATACGGGCTACGTTATGCCGCTCGGTAAGATGGCCTCGCCAGGCAGGTCGAGACCACGACATGCTGTGATTTCGTCGAGAAGCCGTTCAGTTCGCCCTCTCCTGTCGAAAGCCTATCAAAGGAGTGACCTGGTCTGGTTTCCTAGGTGGAAAGTGTATGCTCAAGCCCATGGATCGACGCGAGTTTCACGGGCTACTTCATATCGATCGTTCTCTCGGCTGGCGTTTGCCGTAAGATCATGTCGAAACAAGCCATATCCCGAAGAACCGCTGCTTTATAGCTTCAATATCTGAAGGGATCAATGTTGAATCCTTCCTTTGTGCTCCGATGCAGACTAATCCTTCAGACCAAAGTAGCGAACTCGTTGATTATTCTTCACTCAGATTGAAATCTCATCTTTCAAGGCCACTGGTTGCACATCAACACGCACACACACCACCTTCAGATTGACAGACGTGAGTCGTTAACTCTTTGCATACATGCACACAGAATCAGTCACAAGTCATACCACTCCAATTCAACTTTGTACTTTCAGAGGACGCTCACCACCTACTCATTGGCTGGCGGCCCCATGTCCCAATGGATGTCTTCTATACGGCAGCAGCAGCAGTAACATGTTCACGAGCCTTGCTGTAAGACAACCAACATGGCCAAAGCCTCACTCCACCTACCCAGCACGCCAATGTCTAATGACCTGGCCGCGCAGGTTAGACCTAGTGCCTCATGTGAACCGCGATAGCTTGCAACCCGCCCAACGACCGCCGCAGACCGCAGACCGCAGACCGCAGACATGAACCAACCACTTGCCCATCGAACGCAGCCGTTGTCGTAAACAGTCGGTCAACAAAAGCGAGGGTACGACAACAAACAACAAGACGGTTCAGAGTCATGCGTCGTCGTCGTCGTCGTCGTCGCTACACCTCCTTTCCCGCAGGACCTGAACCCCTCCCCTTCGCCCCGCGTTCAGACCGGAGACCGCAGAAAGGGGCCCAGATCTCACGGGGAGCTATCTGATAGGCCAGGCAGATCTCAGAGGTGGCAACATCGAAAAACAACGAGAGAGGACATGGCCAGTCGTTCTGCAGCAGTCTGACATGGCTGGGACACACACCCGTTCGGCGGGAGTGGCCTATCCCATCCCGTCTGCACCCACAGCTGCTCGCTTTTCTCACATGCTTCCCGCGAGGCGCACACGCTCATTCACAGGAACCGTCCAGCCCAATACTCTCCCACGATATGCGTGTCAGGCGTTGTCCAGACCGGGTTCTATCCCTCTCATCGCAAACTTGGCACATTCACTAGCACAGGAACAAGGGGCAGAGAGAGCTGGGAGGGTGGGAAAAGAAGGCCGATCTAAGATGAGGATTGGAAGAAAGTGAAAAGAAAAAATGGGATTCGTCGATGCAACCGATCGCCATGGGCAAAATGGAACATGGCGAAATGCGCATTGCAAATAGTTCCCTCAGGGACAGCAGCGGAAACCTGGTCGGCCAGCAAATGGGCAAATGTCTCGAAGAATGCGACGGCCGGGCGCTAGGTGCCGGTGGTGGTAGGTAGAAACCGGTTTTTGTGCTGCACTTGCTCTCCGCGCGCGCGCCCTTTCAGTTTCCCCCCTCCTGCTGGTATGCGGATTAAGTGGTCCATGGGCGAATGGAAGGACGAAGGAGGATCTTGTCCCATCGTGGGATCGAGATCGAAAAAGGGCTGCGTACGTGTTCGCGAGGAGTAGGGGTAGGGGGAGACGCTAGCGATCCAAGGTTTGCGTGGGGAGGTTAGAGAGGGTGTGGTCAATTGATTCCGTCGAAACGGCCGAGGGAATCGTTGATTGATTGATTGATTGATTGATTGATTGACTGCCTTGTCTCCAGGGTTTGGTGAAAGGGGGGGGCTGGTGAGATATTGTATCCCCTGGCATAACCTGATCACCGCCCTCCGAACACATGCATGCCTTTCTCTGCCCCCTGCCCTTTGGATGAAGAAGGAGGGTGACCACGAATTTGGAAATGGTACCTTGAATTCTTGATGCCCGGAAGAGTCAGTATTCACTCGTTCAATGATCCGCATCAGGGGGGTTTGAGCACCAACCCAAACCCTTTCGAGATGGCGTCCAGCCAGCCCATCAGCCATGAATGACATGTCGTCCAGATCGGAAGATAGTCCCATTCGTCCAGTGACAGATCATCGCGCACAGGGGGGGAGGAGGAGGAGGAGGAGTGCCATCAGCACCACCAATACCACCACCACTACAACGGCGACATTGAAAACGCGTGCCCGGAAATGAAGGCGGCCGCTGCATCGCGTCGTAAACCCGACCAGCCAGAGCGAGATTCGAGCCGGAGCAGTAGAAGCGCAGCCACAATCCAAACCCAAGCCCAAGCACAAGGCTGGATGGAAGAGGGGGCCGGGGGATCATGTACCTCTGAATCTTGTTTTGGAGGCCGGTCCATGCGCCGGGCCCATTGTCCCGGCTCTGGTAACACGCGAGGGCATCAATTGGGTGCCGCGCTCGACATGAGGAAAGCATGAAAGAAGAAAAAGCCCATCAGCTCGTGATGGCTTGCAGTGTGGCATGCAGTAGGCCCTCCTGATTGTTTTCCGCATCATGGGTCCCCTCGGCCTCATCGTGTAGAGGAGGGTCGGTTTTGTCCCTTTACCACCCATTCGTTCAATTTGCAGCTCTCATCTGCCGTGGGAGGGATATGCCGGTCAGCCACTGCCAGCTGGCGTGATAACAGCCCGCCTAAGGTGCTAACCACCACCTGACCCAAGCTGAACGTCTTCTTCTGGACGTGTTCGCTATCGTCGAGACCAGTTCACATGGCGTGTTGTCGTATGAAATGGCACCATCGTATTGTCACTGACACGTCTCACACGCGTCTGCCCATTGTGGTCATCAACAAGCAAACAAGCTTAGCTCCAAGCTCATAGCGCATAGCTCAAGGAAGTAAAGCCTCATAGGCTTTTGGGAGAAGCGCGAAGCTCAAGTCGGGAATGGCTCGGCGACGAAAGCAGTGGCGTTCAGCCAGGTCCGCGGGTGAGCTGGGCCAAGAACCTACTCTGCGTCCGTGCAGGCGCGGTCTCGCTCGGTTTCATCGTTGAAGTCCCGCGCACTATGTGATGGCATCATTATGCTCTTGATTATGTTTGGCCGCCGCACCCCCACGACACCGTCTTGATCTTTCGGGAGCCGTTACCAAAACGAAGAAACTCAAAAAGGCTGCAGACGAACGAGGATGGAACTGGTCAAGGCACAAACTCCGTCGTAGGAGGAGGCGAACGCGTCCCGGTCCCTCGGCGGACGAACGCATCCTTTGATGAGCCAAGCCGAGAGATCCTCTAGCGATAGCATTGAAGCGATTGGCTGAGGCCGTGGCTCTGGCAAACCTGCCTAGAGTAGCCGTGCCGTATTTGACGCGCTGACGGGAGAGGGGTTGGCGAATCATTTCATGTTGCAGCATCAGAACCCAAGACAGGGCCGCCAAACGCAATGCTGAGAATGGAGCTAGAGAGGGGGGGGGGGCCAGGGGCTTGCCCGAAGCTTCGCCTCTTGCGGGGTGCCCGAGGTTCCTGTGGGCTTGTCAGCATCCAAGCTCCGCCGCCTTCAGGCTGGCTGGGAGGCCTGGGGCTCACAAGCAGTGCGGGGAAGCTGGCGAAGCATGGCCATGTGAAAGCAAGTGCTTTTGAGCCGTAGCGATGCGGCGCGTACCCTGACGGCAGCAGGACGGGAGACGACGATCCAAGTCCAGCATGACTGCATGAACGACGGATGAGCAACAGCGCGACTTGGTGCGCGGCCGAACCAATGCTGACATGCGCGAATGTGTCTCACCCCAAGAGCGGCCGGCCGGCGCCGGCGGCATGCGGGAGCACGCTGCAGCGCTTGAACCCGAGCCGACTCTGGCCCATGGTGAAGCCGGACCTGACATTGGTGCGTATGGGTAGGTTGTGCATATGATCCAATGTACAGACTCAAACGCCGATCGACGAAGGTGACGGCGTACACTTTGGCTGCTCGATCGTAACGAACTTCACCATGTCTGCCGCTTGAACACGTCGCCGTTGGTGAGTAGCGCTCGGCACGCTATGCGAAAAGCAGAGGATGCATGAAATGGACGCCAAGACGGAGTAAGCTCACGGCACAATCTTAGAAGACAACCCCCCCGGTTTGATCTTACGGAGAGGCGGTGCTTCCTCCACGATCCGTCCATCTCACGTCACACTCGAGCGACAAATCAGCGAGCCTGCAGTGGCTGTATGGAAGAGCCAGAACGTCTTGGTCAAGCAGAGGGGGGAAAAATGAAGAATCATCAAGATGCAAGCCTGGCCACGGCTCGTTCCCGTTCATTCGATGGTTTCCGTGGTGAAGGACATTAGGATAGATGGCTTGACTGGGGTGAGCGGAACCGAAATGGCACAGCGCCCCCAAGCAGCAAAGAGACGAGGGAATAGCGCCTTCAGTGTGCCATGCCTAGGCCTAGAACCGATATAGATAGGAGTTCCGGTTTGATCATCCTGGTGTTCTACTCGGATCCAACACCAGCTGGGAAAGGCAGGCTGATGCTCATAGACACCCAGGGGTCTCCGTCGTCGGATCGACCAAGATGATTCGTCTGGTGTGGCGATCGGCACACGGGCAATCAACTGTTTAACCCAACTCTGGCTATGGCGGGATAGGACGGGAAAGGGGACAGAGACAGAAGCGTCTGGGCCTCTGCCGTTGCGCTGCTCTTCGGGAACCGCACAGGTTGGCAAGCGAACGCAATCTTCGTGTCATCTTGGCCCCAGATTCGTGGTCTGACCGTCGTTCCAGATACAGGGGCGGCTGTCGAGCGCGGGAAGCGGATACACGTCGCCAACAGAACATTGGTGGTACCTTTTTTTTTTTTTTTTTTTATTGCCGTCGGGTGGGTGTCAGAGCTCCATGACTTTGCTCGAACCTAATTGCTCAATCGGCTGATTGCTGGTCAGCACTATCTCTTCCCTATAGAACCTACCTGCCATTAGAAGGAAGTACTTGGCTGTTGGTCAGCAATCAATGGTGCGGCAAGCAGGTGACAGACAGCCTGCACAGCTTAGACCATGTCGGGAGGAGTCCAAGGCCCATCTTGCCAAGTGAGGCGCTGTCGGGGACGGACGCTTTCGTAAGCTATCGAAGCCCCGCTGGGCCCTGTCTCTGTTGGTTCCCAAATTGCGTCGCGGGATGTATGGGGGATCAACTCACAATGCGAGAGACAAGGCGGGCTTCGCCACTCTCTACCCACGACTTGGCAGCTGTCTCAAACACGCGTGAGGAGGAGAAAGCAAGAAACAGGTGGTTGTAGAAGAAACGATTTCGCGGATAGGTTCAGTGCCCAGCTTTCCGGAATGAATAGCGTACCAGCCCGTCAAGTCTCAGGTCTCAGAGACGCGACATGGGCGGCTCCGTAGGACGAGGATCATCCTCGGGTTGGTCGTGGTCCAAGCACCGAACCGACGACGGAATAAACTCAAGATGATGCGAGACGCGGCCGTGTCGGATCCGCTGGCCAGACAGACAGCCAACCATCGACCAGTGTCCTGCCGTGGTTGTCGGGTCAGGCGAAAAAGAACAGCGTCGAGCAGGCAGAAGCGGGCATTGGGTGGTGTCGCGAATTGAACGAGTGTTTCGTTTCGCTGATCTCTACTACCCCAAAGCAACCTGCCTTGTCCCTGACACAGGGCGAGGTAGAGGGCGGCGGCAGCGGACCAGGCTCCGTTGGAAACATTTGGCGGCCTTTGAACGGTTCCTCGGGCTGGGATGCCAATTTGCGAAGGATGGCGCCCTTGCAAAGGAGGTGAACGTATCGTGATGGAAGCTTGCCGATGAGCGGCACAGAAATATGTAGGCTATATGTTTGTCAGTTGCACTTGGATGGAAGGGGCGCCGGTCACCTACCTACTACCTAAGTAGGTGTCTAGGTACTCACGTACTCAGGTACTCAAGTCCTTTGGTAGCAGAATACCACTTTGTTCCGGTTCTGCATTCAGCGCCTGATTGGCTGCACCGACAAATGAACATGAACCCTCAATCGTTGTGCTGGTGCACGATGGCCCCACTGCTCTTGTGCAGGTAGGTGTGGATCAGCCATTGAGTCGAGTTGAGAATCCGGGGCAGCCGGCTGTGGCTGGTGAGGACAGAGCCGGAGCTCCGTACGGCATCTTGCAACTGTCATCACTTGCCAGCTAGCCCTCTTGTGGTAAAGCCCCGCGGCACCGCCCGTGCGGGACCCACACCAAATCCCGGCTTGACACGTGTGGGGGCGACCGGGCCTCGCGGGTTAGGGTCGGCGCCACAGCTAATGGTAACACAAGGCTAGTCGTGAGTGCATAGGTACATGTATAACACGTCCAGCCCTGCCCTGTGTGTGTGTGTGTGTGTGTGTGTACTCCTCTCTGGTGTCTTGTGTCTGCTGTGTGTCTGGCCGTCTCCAATTTGTGCACGTTTCTACACCATAGTACACCCCACCACGACGCCTGCCTGAAGTGCTGGTTGCCAATGCTTGTTTCGTCATTGGGAGAAACATGGGAGCCGGCGCCCTCTCAGCCAGTGTCAGTTGTCGTGTCTCGCGTGTCTTGCGGCCTCGTCGCCCCGGACCAGACAAACCTCTCAGCCCAACGGACATGTGGTCCGACGCCAGTGTTGCTTTTCTTGAGCCGCACTGCTAATCCAGACAGAGGCGTGAATGATGCTTTGATGAGCGAGCTCCAGTCTGAATTTTCCTCTGTGCTATTTTTCTCTTCTCTCTCTCTCTCTCTCCGCTCACCCCCGCCCGGTCGGATCCGCCGCTGAGTCGTGGCGACGCCGTTGCAAATTTTGACCGACCGCTCCTCATGTCCCCGCACCCTCGGCAGGTAAATGTACTTGACGTAAGGTATTCATCCACAGCTTGTGCACAACCACGCGGTGGAGCGAGGGCTCTCTATAATTTCGGCCGAACGAGACGACGGCGCAGCAGCGACCCGCTGGGGGCCCCTGCTTGGTGCGATGAGGAGGAAGCAAAACGTAGTTTTTGATCGATCAGCAAGGCTCTGTGCTGCATCAAGTCAGGCAGGAAAGGTCGGTCCGGCCTCAGATCGTGGCCGTCCATCTGGCTGCATGCATCTAAAGCATGGGTCCCTTTTTTTTTTTTTTTGCTTGTCACAATGCGTCGCGTGCAAGTCGCGTCGTGCAGAGCCCCCCTTGGCCTCTGTGGCGCGTTGAGTGGTTTTGGCCAGGTGGGGCGCTGGAGCCCCCATTCAAACGAGACACCAGAGACGAGACGGCTCGATCTTGGAGACACATTGATGACGGGGGACCCAGTGGAGTGGCACGCGACGGCTGAGCGACGAGCGGGCACAGCGACTAAAACAGGAGGCTGGCGCTGGGGTCCGGCCAAACCATACATGGGTGCCCGTGGATCGTGGTGCTCATTCGAACGGTGAGCCGAGGAAAAGGAAGCGAAAGATCTGCCCACTACCGTCATATCGCCGCTTGGGGCTCGCGTTGCCTCGCCAGATCTTCAGGCCTCGTCTCGGCGCGAGAAGCAAAGTAGGTGATCGGCAATCAGGTGGCCAGCTTGACATGCATTCACGAATGCGTCTGGGCCAGTGTAATCGACGATGGAGGCTCGCTTCGTCTTTGCATGGCCACCTTGCATCTTCGTTGTGCCTGGGCAACGGAGTAGGCTTCCATGATGCTGCGAGGCACAAAAAAAACCGGTGCCAAGAACCCATGAACGAGCCAAGGCTACCCTTGAGCAAGAGCCATGTCTTGGTGACCGCTTCCCCTCATCTTCGAGGTCGAGAACCGAGGCGGGCTGGGATGTATGCAAGAAGAAAGAAAGAAAAATCGTTCGTGGCTCCATCCATCGTCTCCAGTATCGTGCCGCGTCGTCCATCTCCGGGTCCGACGGAGCTTCAGGGTCCTCGTTGCTCGGCCAGGATACGGAACCTAGCATTCGACCATCGGACGAATCCACCGTGCTCCAGAGAACAGGTCAAGAATCTGCAGACCAGCTGGGAAGATCTGCTCGGTCGAGGGGTTTTTCACCCCTGTTGTTCGCCTCACCAAGGCGTCTGTCCCCTCATCATGATGAGGGCGATACAGGGGGTCGAGCTGCGCGACGCGAAATGCTGATACTATGGTGGGCGTCGAGAAGCTTCAATTGACCAGCAACGTCGCGCTCGCGGGTGGTGAGGCGTGGCATTAGGTCAGACGCGTGGGATTGGGTGGTGGTGGCCCAAGGGTCCAAAACCTCCGCTTAGAGCTGTCTCTTCGACATCTTTGACTTTGCGGTATACGCGTCCGCCAGCGTCGTGTCTTTCACGGTTTTCAAAAACAGTTGATTTGATTCTCAGCCCGATGAGACGTTGAGATTACTACTCGTAGTGGCATAGGGGACTCTTAAGACAGGCCTATTGTCCATGGACTGTCGGAATCATGGGCGGCATAGAGAGTCATCCCCACTGTGGAGAAACAAAGCTCGTTTTCTGGGAGAGCTCGGCATTGCATATGGACTCGTTCTGGATCAGCTGCTCTCCGAGCCAATCCCCTGAATGGACCCTTGAGCTGACAACGTTTCGGAAACTTGTCTGGGTCATTGGTGGCTCTGTCCCGTTAGTTACTGGATTCTGTGCTGGTGACGATGCAGGCTAATAGACATGTCCGTCCGCCCTACGCCTGAGCATGCTGACTTTATTGCACGTTATGCCCCCCCCCTGTATTTGCATCGGAGTGCAGACGTGGGGCAAGCACAGTAGTGGGATCTGCATGATCGGATCCTGCCATGCACGACTGGAGTGTTCGCTCGCGACACTCGAGCTCTGTGAGGTGGGCATTCGTAGCTGTTATTCGCCAAAAGGAACATTTTCGGTGATACGAGAACCTTTTTTTTCTCTTTTACACAGGTGATTATCATAACATCGCTCTTTGTTCACTTCTTTGTCCTTCATCGGAACAGCCCGACCGATTGGAGCTCGAAGGGGAAAACTTACCCCTCAATACGGGCGCCGTGATATACCACTGGCGACCCTCCCTATGATGCGAGATCTGACTCGCCCAACCTCTCAGTGTATCCCACATGACGGCTGTCAGTCTGGCAGAGACCACATATTGTCGTGCTATCTAGCGGGGTTGCCACAGCCTCTTTGTGTGTCAATGCAAACCCTCCGATTGAACATTGATAAGCCCACCATGGATCCAACAGGAAGCATCCTGCAATTGTGGAATCGACCGGAGCTGATGAGGGGCATTATGTCTGTCCAGAGTTCGGCACTGGATCTCAGCGTATAGTACGACTCAAGCTAACTGTCGTAAGCCCGCTTTGTTGCGTTTGATGCTAGGTTGAAAATATTTTCGTTCAAGAGGGGCACTTGACGCGGGGCTCATGAATGACAAGTGGTTGTCCCAAATGCTCCAGTGTTGGCCGAAATCAAGGCAAGGTAGGTCTTCCAGTGTGCTTGCACGTATTGACTTGGCATGTGAGTCCTCAGTCTTTGCCGCAACGCCTACGGCGCCAAGTTGAAATGAATTCGCCATTGTAACAAAGGTGGAAACCGAAGTGATACCCTCGCCTCGCTTTCCGAATCGCGGCGACATCGCTCGAGATGTAACAAGTTGTGAAGTAAACTGAATGCATTGTCATCAATCCACCGCTCCCGTCACGGGCTAGGCTTATGTCGAAAAATCACGATGAACTCAGGGGCCTGTGCACCCAATTGTACGTTTCTTAAGCTTTACGCCCGAGAAAAGAATCAAGGTGTCCACTACTAACCTTCGTCTCGTGACGGATTTGCCACGACAACGCCATGACCAGATGGACCTAGTTAGTCGCGGGAAGATGATAGCAACCACCGAGCAATACGGGAGACATTTTTCATTCATGCGACATAGCTGAACCAGCGGCTGGCAACTTTGATATGATACCTCGGCATTATATCACTTATGAAGCCCTGCGGTTGAACAAGACGGCAATGAGGGGTGGGATGAGTAATGACTTTGTACGCTTTCATGGCTACGAGGCCTCGTGCTTGATCCTCGTGCTTTGGTGTCGCGGTTCGATATATCTGGAACTGTCTGGCGTGTTGTCTCAAACCCTTAGACGTCTTCCCTTCGTTGCTTTTGATGGCGAGTAGCGTTTGACGGTTATTGCGCGTCCTGCTGCCGCATTACTTCTGTAATCCGCAACGTCGCCCAGTAGGTCTCAGGCCTGTGACCCACCTATATTCGAGAATGTGCTCTCATATCGACTGACAATGGACGGCTACCCAATTGTGAAGCAAGCCAATGAAAATGGAGGAGACTACCTACCACTAGGGAAGATGCAAAGCAGTAATTCGTCACAAGATGAGAGAAGCCAGCAATTGATGGCGAATCAACCAGAAGTCGCATCGAGCAAACCTCGTGCTACACGCTGTCCTACTGATTCCGCGATGCGATTGCTCTCAGGCGGCATAGTGCCCCGATTGTTTGCTGATGATTGAGGGAAACGATGGCCTGAGCTCGCAAACTATCGGCTTGCCCTCTGGAACAGTATGATGCTGTTCAGATTTGCGACAAGTGAGATGAGGTGCAGTTGGGGCCGCGGTGCGGCGGATCTGACTCTGATAGTGAGATCTGTGAGCATTCAAAGCAGGAGCCTGAGAGCTGGTGGCGGCGGCGGCGAGCCCCTGGTTTGCGAATCATGACACGTATGGATGGGTTAAATTGAATTTGGTGTTCTGGTCAAGTCGTGCAGAAGCGCGTATGGGCACGGTGATTGGCCACGTCCAGGGTCTGGGGGGCGCGCTGAGTGCAGTAGACCGTCTGAGCTAATGTTGAGCCAGATGCCGCAAGCCTGCCAACTTGGCACTGGCCGCCAGGGAGGCCCATTCAAGTTATGTGTGCCTCAGATGTTGGTAGAATCCTGGTCTCGCGTTTCTGACATAACACTCGGGTGACCGGCCTCCAGTTGCCTTGTCTATGAACTGCCCAAGTACCTGTATGCGCGTAATAGAGCATAGTCCGAGGCTGGGATGCTGGGGCAACCCCTGGGCTGACGAGAGCATGATGGCGATGCCGCTCATCAGCCCTGATGAGGCAGCGCAGACCGGTGTCCTTCTCAGGAATAGGACGGCCCGCCTGCATACTGCGTGCGGGGTATCGTGAAGCATTCATGGAAGATGGGAGGGGCTCATAGACAGTTGGATCGATATATTTCAAGCGATCATCTGCTGGCTGTCGCTGCCGTGGAGCCTAGAGTTCGATGGGCTGTGAGACGTGACTGTTAGCCCTGACAGACGACCCAGTGCTGACGGTGATGGCCTCAGATGCGGATCATGAACAGGACTTGGAACGGGGGGGGGACGCCGGTCGCACGGCCAATCCGACTATATTGGAGTTTGACCGGCCTTCCGTGACGGTTGCAGGCTGGTTCTGGAAGGTCAATGGCATCTCATTGTACGTGTCAAGACGTGTCGCTTATGGACGTGTCACCTTCGCGCGCGAGTGGTGTTTTCGCGTCGAGACGCACCTGAAGAGGGGAACGGACGTTCGGCTGGGAAAGCAGGCAGAGACGAGACGAGACGAAATGGTGCATTGGGCTGTTCCTGCCCGGATCGAGATTCTCCACCTGCCCTGGTACCTGGGATGTTGGTCACAACGACTGGACAACATGCAACTAGCTGCGGCTTGCACCGAATGATATGTGGCTGAAGGTGCACACCATGTCTGCATGGCCCTGACTGCCCTGTCAGTGGCAGCCAGGCCTTCTGCTTTCTGTCACAAGAGAGGCACAGGGGATGCACCTTCTGTAAATCAATTGCTGGTGAGAAGCCACTACGGCAAGCGACACACGGCCCCGCGCGGGTTGGATATACAGCATCAACAATGGCAATATCCAGCGCCTAGGTACCTAAAGCCGCATCAATGCATTCATAACACCTTATCTCATCGTTGACAAACATAACGACAACAACAATAAACTATAGATTGGCGACCGCAAAACGACCCGAGTGCCACGGATTGGCAATCATTCAGCGCGAAAACGATCTCGAAAGCCTCCTCACCATGTCGCAATCCGAAGCTGATCCCACATGCCATGTATAAAAAAAGGGAATCATCAGCCACACGCTGGGAAGCATGGCACAACTCAGCGACCCGCTTGCACCTCTCCTCAGTTGCGACCTCTCCACCGAAGCCCGAAAGAGCCCACCGCCTGCGGATACGCCTGTTACCCATCGTCATAGCTGTTCGCGTGCGCTCCGCTCCATTGGCCCTCTTCCTAGCCCCGCGCCGACGCTGGAGTTGAAAGGGAGGACGACCGAGAATCAATGAGTGGACAAGAACGAAACGTTGCTGCACATTTTCGAGCTCTGGAAAGCGATCACCAACAAGTTCAATGGTCCTGGCCGAAGAGGAAGAGATCCCGAACGTAGTCCATGTCTCGACGCTCATTCGCTCCAGCAAACGTCTATCCCGTTCTGTGCCCTCAGCCCGTCCAGCAATCCCAGCTTCGCATCGGCCACACCTCTGCTCCACTCATCACCACCCCTGTAGGCCGAGAAACACGCCAGCAACCAACCCGGCTTTCGCACACGGACTGACTGCCCAGGCGTCTCCACGCAATTTACACTACCACGCATACGCCGCCCACTCGACGCTGACTTGACGGTTTGCGGCTGGGCTGGTCTGGTCGCCTCGTTGTCGGCATCTTCTATGTTCTCGCGCTGATATTTCGCCATGTTTTGCCGTCCGTGTCGGATCCTCCGAGGTGAAT
>NW_003315030.1:799251-801427 GCF_000150825.1 Verticillium alfalfae VaMs.102
ACACCCGGAGTCCAGGACACCGACTCCCACCACGCACCCCCCCCCCCCATAACCACCCGTTACTTACGGTCCCCCCCTTTGCTGTGGGCCCCCGGCTGAGTGGCCTGCACAAATCGATGCGCGCCAGACCAGGTACCTCCGTCACCCACCACGCCTGGTACCCTCGCCCAGGTCTAGCAGGCATCACACGCTGAGCGCTTGCAGGCCAATCTGCAAGGAAAAAAGTGGGAAGGTTGCCCGGAAGAGCACAAGACCCTGGTCCTGGGCTGGGGATACCTGACCTCTCGTACACGCAAAGTACCAGGTCGTGCTTGTCCGCCCGCCAGGGCCAAAGCTGCACCATCCTGTCTTAAAACCATTCGTTAAAACACTTCTCTTCCAATCCTTCCCCGTCTCCTCAGCCTTCCTCCTACCCTTTAACCTACCCTCCTCCTCCTCCGCCATTCCCCCTTCCTCTCCCTCCCAGCTCCCTCATCCATTCATTCCCTCCAGAGCCTGCCCTTCCTGACTCTGACATCCACGAACCCACAGAGTCCTCCAATTCCTCTTGCAACCAGAGAATTGGCTCGAAAGAGGAAGCAGGTCACCACACTGGACCGCCGTCCCCTCACCACCACACAACCCCCTGAGGACCTTCAGCCCCCCGACCCGACATAAAGGATAAAGGACCCTCGAGTGTCTTCTGTGCGAGAATAGACATTGAATCTGAAAGAGACAAGTTGGCCATCTTTCTTGGGATTGCCGCTAGCTTTGTATCCTGCTCAACCAACCGACACTCGCCAACCTCTCCCCCCCTCGACCCACTCCGGCTTCGACCCCCTCCTGAATTCCTCAGCCCGTGAAAGAGGAAAACGATCCGACTCATTCTCCGAACCGCCGTGGCTCCGATCCTCCCTTCCGTGCCCGCTTCTTGACGCCGACTCGCCGTCCCGCCGTCATTCCTCTCAGGCGCGCACTCACCAACCCTCCCGAGATTTGGAACTGCCTCCAGGCTAGCCCTGCTGCAGCTCACTAAATCTCCTGTCGTTGGACATCGTCAAGCTGCCATCCGTACAGCACGAGTCCCCTGAAGAACCACTAGATCTCGACATTTGGTCATCTGTCCGGGTTGCTTTGCGGAAAGATACCATACATGCCGAGATCTTTGTGACACCTTCAGGTGTAACCCCTCTTCGCCCCTTCGGGTGTAGACAGTGAAAGGTATGTTGGTAAAATGACATGAACCTACAAACCCGCTCAGACTAGGCCGTGTTCTAAACTCTTCATTGCCCTCCACAGCGACGTGCCGATTGCTCCTTGCGGACCATTCAGCGCTCTTCCATAGTCTTGCTCGACTATTGTCTGCAGGTTGTTCGTGGGACACGTTAACTCGTAGCTCCTACCCACTAGCCTCAGGATTGTCTCATTTCCCTGTGTCTTGTCTTTCTAGACTATCTTCACCGTGGCGGTATGTTCTTCCCTGTCCCTACCTCCCCTTTCACCCTTCCAATCCAACCTTTTCCCCCTGGGGTTATGAATACCTACTACACAACCCACCCATCTCCCCTCGTGCCTGTCTCGTCTCCACACTACCCCATCGTCGAATCAGAGGCACGACGCCGGCATTCAATATCCCCCCTGGATCGGCCCAACTCCCATGTCTCGTCCGCCCTCACGTGTCTTCGAGATTCCTAGAGCTGACTTGATGTCTGTCTAGAGCCCCTTGGTCCACCACTTCTTTAAACGGCCTGTTTCCCGGCCACTTCAGTCATTTCTTGCCCCCAAGTCGATTCTGCACCGCGGCCACCCCAGCCACAGCCACTCTTTCCCGGACATCGACTCAACACCCTCCTTCTAATACTAATATTCTAATCGCTCGGTTGGAGGATATTCTTATCGACACTCCCTTGTCTCCACCGCATCTTCACTCTCTAAAACTCTCTGCCTTCCTGCCTTCGACCTCAAAAGCTTCCTGGAGAACTTGACGAGTCCACCCTTTGACCTGAACAACAAACACCTCTTTGACCCAACCGCCTTGCCCAGCATGGCGTTCTATCAACAGGCACAGGCACAGCAGCCTGATGTTGCCTTTTTCACCGAGATGATGGACGAGCCTCAGCGTCCTCGCATGGGAACCAGAGACGCCGGCCAAGATGGATCGCAAGGCAACGACAGAAATCATCGCCAACGAACTGTC